>NW_022147420.1:0-12118 GCF_002938485.1 Sitophilus oryzae | reverse complement strand
CACAGGGTCGGATTCAATTAATTTAAAATGACTTAGTAAAAATTAGGATAAAATATGATAAAAGCGTATTTTAATTTTAAAAGCGAAAACTACGAAATACTTAATATAATTAAAATGACTTAAATCTAACACGTAATATTTACACTTTTTTATACCTTTTATATAATTGTAGGGAATCGATGAACGACAGGTATCGTTAATAAATTTTAATTAAAGTTTATGAAATTAACTAACGCAATTTTGTTGATTATATACCGCATGATCGAGAAAAAGCGGCGTCAGCGATGGCTATGGAATGAAGATCGCTCTCATTTTATATGTAAATTTATATGGTTTGGTTTGGTTTGGGTGTCATTGATGTTCATTTGCCAATGTCATTGATGTTCATTTCCCAGCCAACTGGACGCCGTTTTTTTTTCGATTATATGATACTATGTAACTGAAAAACATATTTTGCTTTATACTCAAAAATTAAAGGATACACAAGTATGAATATTGTACGCTGCTAGCAGTTAAAAACAACAAACAAATATGTATTATATAATCAGAGTCCATTGAAAATAATAATGTAGGTAGAGGTATAATTTTTCATATTAGTTCGTGATTAGAAATTGCACCGTACCGTGTTCAAATAAATTGTGTTCTTTTCGTTGAGGGCAAATGCAAAGAAGGCGAATTTAATTAATAACTTGCTGTGTCGAAGTAAAATGCAGAAAAACACCACGTAACTCCGAAACGGTAACAGATATCGATATGCGGTTTTTGCCATCATGTTTTTGACAAAAATTGAGCTCCAGACAGATATTAGTTTTTGTCTATCTCCTATAGAAAAGGTGTTTCCATTTAAAAGCGTCGAGTTTGACCCACCCTGTACCTTTTGAAAATAATTTTAAATTGTAGCTCTAGTAGTCCTATCGCTTACAATTTCTAAAAATGTTTTCATTTGGCTACAATACTCCGTGTCGTATGAGCTGAATAACCCTGTATAACGCATACGAGTAAGTAGAATCACAGAAAATATAACGCTGTAGAATAGAAAATATAATAGAGTTAGGAAAAGGTTATGGCGACACATACACAGGGTGGTCCGAAATGCATTCGGGAAACTTCGGCGGCATATTCTGCAGCTAAAAATAAGTAAAAAAGTGTGTAGAAGTTTTATTTTTATTTCAGTTTTTTCCAAAAAATTAAGAAAGTTTTCCAAGAAAGACTATACATTTCCGTTATTTTTCACGTAAAAAAGGTCTCTTGGTAAAAATCGCTTCAAGTAATAGTTCTCGAGATATTTGGAGTCGAAATAATCATTACAACTCATCATGACAAAAATTGAACACGTAGACTAGATAGTTATTAGATATAAATTTGAAATGTTTTTGTGTGTTAGAGGTTCAACAGAAACTATTCAATAATGACATGTATAAATATATGCATTCCAAATATCTTGAGAACGGTTGGTCGTAACGATTTTTACCAAGAGACTTTTTTACGTAAAAAATGGCGTCAATGTATATTTTTTTGGTCATAGGTTTATACAGATGCAGACAAAAAGTTATTAGTTTATAAACCAGTTAAAAATATGTAGGTGGCGCCCTTTACAAGTAGGAGTCATATTGACATCAAAATCAAATTTCCCGTGTCAAAAAACTCAAAGACACCAATTTTCATCCAAATATCGACGTTAGAAATTATTTGGAAAAAATCGAAATAAAATTGAAACTTCTGCTCCTGTATCTCCGAAACATTTTACGATATTTTAGAACAGAAATTTATACAAACTTTTTTACTTTTATTTATTTATCTGCAGAATACGCTGCCGAAGTTTTCTGAATACATTTCGGACCACCCTGTATATCTGTATGACGGCAAATGAAATTGTGGAAGCACTTTCTAACCAGATATCTGGCAAGACTGCAGGAATAAATAAGGGTTTGGGTAAATCGTTGTCGCGCTATGGTAGTTTCGGAGTTTGTGGAATATTCTGGTGAATTATTTAAGCGGGTTGTCGTAAACCTGACAGTGGATTAATGAAAGGAGGGGTGTGATTAAAAGTTAGATATTCATTTCATTCAATTTTGTTAAAAAGTTGAAATACGCAGGAAAATTAATGACCTAAAAACTTAACAAAGAATATGCAGAAAAAAACAAAGAATATAAAAATACAACAGCACATACAGGGTCCGGCAATGGTCGGGCATCTGTGCTTCTAGGATAAAGAACTTGTGAATTTTGTTTAAGTGTATAATTATCTAAAGTATGTACTAGGATGTATTTCAGGAAAATATTATAACTTCTACAGGGTGGCTCAAAAAAGAGTGAGATGACCTTTTTAAACGGAACACCCTGTATATTATTGCATTTTTGGCTTCGTTTCTGACTTAGATTACAGTTGAGGGTTGGAACCTTTGGTGTTACACAGCAAAATAAAACACTAAATCACCAGAATACATCAAAACACTTTTACTTTTACACTGGACGCGCGTTTCGCTAACCATGTTAGCATCATCATCAGATGATTATAAACTAAAATACAATCTACAATTGGAGGGGTTTATATACTCGCTCAGTGGGCACAGAGTGGGCGTGGCAAGATCTAGCCAACCGAGTCAGGAACCCACCGAGCGTAACAGTTAGATTTCGCCACTAGAGTAGTAGGAATAAAGAACTTGAAGGAATTGTACCGTTGTCTCTGTTCATACTATCTTTACATTTATTAATTCTGATGCTTTCATATGCATCTAATTGCCTGTAACTTGAGACTTGTTTAAGTAATTTTAAGTTATTAAGATCAATACTATGTTCTTTATCAACAATATGTTCGGCAACGCAAGATTTATCAGGTCTACCATATCTTATCTGAGCTAAATGTTCTTTAAACCTAGTTAATATTGATCTTCTAGTTTGCCCAACATATTTCTGATTACAATCTTTATAAGAAATTTCATAAATACCCGACCTTTCCAGTAGAGGTGTTTATCGCTTTGGATTACCTAATAATTGTTGTAATTTATTATTAGCACTATACACAAGTTTATAATTGACATTGTTAAAAATTCCTTTTAGACCACGGGATAACTGTCTATCATACGGTATTGAAAAATATTTTGACGTATCTTTCTCCACTTGAAAAGTCGAATTTTCAGAAATCATCAACCTATACCTACGTTTTCTAATTATTTTATCAACTAGTGAAGGAGAATATCCATTACACTCAGCTACATTCCTAATGTAATCTCTTTCTATTTCATATCTTTCGTTGGAAAGTGGAAAACTAGGTAATCTATGAACTAAGAAATTTAAACTAGCCATTTTATGTTCAATACTATGATATGATTCATTAGGAATATATCTGCGTGTAGTGCTATTTTTCCTATAGATATCAAATTCCAGGCAATTATTAGTATTCCTAATAACTAATACATCTAGAAATGGTAATCTGCCGTTGTTCTCAATTTTATGCGTAAATTTAATGGAAGGAAAACGATTATTTAACTTAGAAATAAAATTATCTATGGTGTCTGAATGTGTGTCAAAAACAGCAAAAAAGATCTTGCCACGCCCACTCTGTGACCACTGAGCGAGTATATAAACGCTCCAATTGTAGATTGTATTTTAGTTTATAATCATCTGCTGATGATGCTAACATGGTTAGCGAAATGCGCGTCCAGTGTAAAAGTAAAAGTATTTTGGTGTATTGTGGTGATTTAGTGTTTTGTTTTCGTTTTGTTCGTTTCTGACCATTTTACATAATTCTAAGATATGAGTAAATATATGTCAATAGTTTTAGAGATATTATTAAATACATAAAAAATATATTTTTTTCAGTCTTTCTTACCAAAAATATTAACAATACAAGAACTGTCCTGAAATCAAAACTATATTAGGTATTTAATTTATATGGTCTGCACCGAGGTCTTTACTTACTTTGCTATAAATATCGTAATCTTAAATCATACAGGGTGTTCAAAATTCTACGCCAAACTTTCTAAAATCTACATATTATCAAATGCTAATAATGTTTATCTGTGTCGTCACTACTACAAGTCGTTACTTGCTCTAAAAAGTTGCTTGTTATACTAAAAGATTGGCTCTTCTAAAAACTGTCATCGCCGGATTTTTTGTTTTTCATTTAATTAAAAAAAAAGTATTTTTTTCCTGATGTCATGTCGTGGCGGATGCGCCAGGCTTAAACTAGTATAAAATAATTTTAAAATTAAAAAACGATCATACTCCACTCACACTTTTTTGAGCCACATTGTAGAACTGTAGAAGATTCCCGAAATACATCCTAGTATCTACATACTTTGGGTTTGCACTTAAACAAAATTCCCAAGTTTTTTATTCTAGAAGCCCGACAGATGCCCGACGCACTATTGTATATTCAAAACGTCATCTTAAAGCTAACGACTTTTAATATAATATTGAAGTAAATAATCATAAAGCGGATGAATGATCTATTAAAAAAGTGTCAGAATGTGCATCTTAAACTCTCAAGAATAATAAAAGTGATATTAAAATATTAATCAGTTTAGCTGTAATAAAGTGCTCAGTTTTATAGCTTGAAGAATTTTTAATTACCTGTAATAAAAAGAGTACATCTACTTCTTTTTATTATGACAATATGAATAACGAAATTTTGTTGAAGTGTTATGTTGTGCTTTTTATGGTTAATTTCGTTTATTGGCGGATACTATAAAAAATACGGACTGACTGTATGAATAGTATATTGCAAAATCTTTTTGAATAGTTTACGTTAACTCATTGTCGAAATAAATTTATAGCATTATTTTTAAATATAATTTCAGTATTAGTATAATAGCTATTATACATTCTTCATCATTAGCTTTTATAAATTCTTCTTCGCCATCGTCTTCCAATTATGGTGTAGCTTCCCTCACATATTTAGATACCATACCCTCTTTGTAGTTGGGTCCATTGTTGTCTATTGTTGGCTCTGCGGGCCCAAGTTATCCCAGCTAATTTCTTAATGTCATGGTCCCATCTTCGGATTCGGTATTCTTCTAGGTCTCTTAATTCCTCGTGGGTACCATGCTGTAATTTTTACAGTCCATCTGTTGTCCGTCCTTCTTGCCAGGTGTCCTGTCCATTGCCACTTGAGGGATTTGACTCTATGGATGATATCTATTACCTGGGTCTTTTGTCGTAACCACTCTATTCTTTTACGGTCTTTCTTGGTTTCCAGCATATTTCGGTCCATTGATCGTTGTGCGACCTGCAGATTCCTTATGATTTTTATTTTAAGTCCAGGTTTTGCATAGATTGCAGAGATCATGACTGGTGATACACATTGGTCTAATGTTTTCTTCTTTAGATAGAGTTGCATTCTAGATTTGAATGCGATTGAGTTTCTTCCATAAGTACTCCATGCTAACTTAATTCTTTTTTTGATTTCTGGTAGTAGAAATTCCGATCTTTGTATTAGTTGTCTTTTACTATTTCCAGTGTTGTGTTATTTATTAGAACGTATTTTCTTTCCACTAGTTCGTTGTACATTACTTTACTTTTTGCTAAATTCATTTTGAGACCCACTTTATTGCTGGCCATATTTAGTTTATTATGTTGTGCTCGTAGCTCTTCAGGACTATTAGCAATTAGGACTATGTTATCAGCGAATCTTAGTTGGTTAAGATATTCTCCCATCTATTTTTAATGCTTTGTTGCTCCAGTCCAGTTGACGGAAGATTTCTTAGAGTGTTGCATCACGCCAGGTATTTTATTACAAAAACTATTCGAAATAACATTTCGCACAAGGCAATAAATAAAATAATCCCATATGATGTGGACTTTATCTGTGACAGTGTAGATAAAGCAATTTATTTTTGACAATTGAACATTTCTAGAGATAGAAAGTTCTCTAAAGTTTTTCTATTTTATCAAATTAGATAGTTATCGTAAAAGATGGTTATATAATAAAGTCTTATTTAAGTCTGTATCGCTGATAATTAATTTCCTTGATAAGGGAAAGCATAAACGTCCGTTATAGCACTTCGCCCACTTTTATACCTGATGGCTTAATACAAAAGGGTCCAAAACTTTGTCCCAATAAAGGCGTTATATTAGCACCTGCCTTTACCTTTAAGATCTTGCTACTCACCAGTTTGTTATTAAATACAATCATCCATTCCAAGGAATTAACCTATAAAGTTTACGGCCTGGATGGTCTTTATACACAGTGATGCTGGATGTTGTAATATAACAGCAAGCTTCAAATTTGAGATAACATTTTTTTTACTTTCTTAAAAGCACCTCAAAACTTGCGGAGAAAGGCGTGTGTTTTTTTGGCATTTCCTGTGGTCTCGTTAAATTTTGTTATATTATTTAGTTCGTATAAATAGATGTATGTCCTAAAATGCTTATTTTCGAAGCTACACGGTGTAGAAATTTCATTTTTATTTCGCGATTTTTCCTAATAATTTCAGAAGTAACGTCAATATATAGATTAAAATTGTTGTCTGGGAGTTTTTTAACATGAGAAATTTGATTTTGATGTTAATATGACTCTTTTTTTTTAAGAGTAACAATTTTTAGTTGAATTGACGCGAACAGAGGATCAAGCACCCTCTGAAAAATTAAGCGATAGCAAGCTTGGTCTATTCCTTATTAATATTCAGTCCTTAAGACATAAAACAGATGAATTATATCTTTTACTAGAAGAACTTGAATTTCCAGATATCATTGCCATAACTGAGCACTGGTTAAATTTTGATGAGCCTGTGTTTGTTAAAAATTATACCACAGTGGCCAGATTTAATAGAACAAATTTTTCTCATGGAGGTACTATGATAATGTCTTTAAACAGCGACTATTCCGAGATAACTAGGTACAATGATTTGTTATCTGAAAAAGTATTCGAATTTTCCATTGTCCACCATAATGCTTATGACCTTTACATTATTTGTATTTATAGAACACCTGACTCTGACGTGCAATTATTCTGTCATAATCTACTAAGCTTACTTGAGTCCCTGCCCTTAAAAAGCAAATTAATTTTGTGTGGTGATCTTAATATTGACTTTCCTAGTGTATGTGCTGCTCAGGAGTTTCATCAGTCCATTTTTGATTCTTTTGGAATAGCCATGCATGTAGGCTCACCTACCAGAATATCCAATACCAGTTCTAGTACTATAAACTATGTTGTGTCATCTTTTGATCCTAACTCCATCGCCTGCAACGTCTTTAGCTCGGGTCTCTCTGATCATGAAGCAGTTTTAACTGAATTTTCGATGAAGTCCAAAATCAAAAATGCCTCTCGTAAATTATGCCGTATTTTTTCAGAAAAGAATACTCAAAAGTTCAGCCACTTATGTAAAACAACCAACTGCGATACTAGCTCTTATGATGTCGACACCGAATTTTCTATTTTCGTAAAAACATTAACCAGTCTAGCGTTCAAATCCTTTCCTCTTCGGCCTATAAAAAATAAGCATAATAAACCTTGGACCACCTACAGGTCTACGCATATCTTCTAAAAACATGCGTTCATTATCTCGCTTAAAAAAATTCTCAGACAGTCTCTTCTTCCACAATTACGTAAAACTATACAGAAAAATTTATCATAAGACTATAAGAGCCGCTAAGGACCTTTATTATAATAGGGGAATAGTCAATTCTGGTAATGTTGCTAAAGAAACATGGTCTATTGTGAATGAGTTGAGAAACAAAGCTTCTTCGTCTAGCAATATCTCTACCTCACCTGAGAACCTTAACGATTACTTTGTAAATGTAGCGAAAAACTTAACTAATACCGTATGTCCTCCTCATAATCCACTTTCTTATCTCTCTAATGATATTGTAAACTTACACAGTTTCTTTTTTTCGCCCGTAGTTTTAGAAGAGCTTCGCAGTACAATTAATACCATCGAAAATAAATCCTCTTCTGGGACGGACGGGTTAACTTTAAAAATGTTTTCGAATCTACCAGAAAGCACTCTGAATCACCTAACAACTTTAATAAACATGTCGTTCCAAAATGGTATTTTTCCAAAATGTCTTAAGACGGCAATAATCATTCCTCTGCATAAAGGAGGAGACAAAAATGAAGCTTCTAACTATCGCCCAATTGCACTCCTTCCAACGCTATCTAAGATCGTAGAAAGATTGGTTAAAAGAAGGCTGGTATCTTTTCTGTTTAAGTACAAAATACTTACTGAATACCAATTTGGATTTCTAAGCAACAAGTCCACAAATGACGCTATGTTTTCCCTCCTTAATAATGTTTACTCCAGCCTAAACAACCATCACTCTACAGCAACAATTTTCTGTGATTTTTCTAAGGCGTTCGATTGTGTAAATCGATGTTGAAAATGTAAAATTGATGATAAATGTGTAAAATTTTAAGATCTTAATTAATAAACTGCAGCACTATGGGTTCAGGGGATCATCTCTCGAATGGTTTAAGTCGTATCTGAGCAACAAAAGTCAACTTGTGAGGGTGGATACCACGTTGTCTTCTAGCAAGCCAATAGAATGTGGAGTACCACAAGGCTCAGTACTAGGCCCTATTTTGTTTCTTCTTTTTATTAACGACATTACTAACATAAACATCAGTGGCAAAATATGTCTTTTTGCGGACGACACTAGCTTCACTTGGAGCAACAAGGACATCACGGCACTTCATAGGATTATATCAAATGACTTAATCACTATTAAATCTTGGTGCGATTCGAACCTCCTGAGTCTCAACATTTCTAAAACTAAAGCTTTGTCGTATAAAAACTCGTTGCAGCCTTTTGTACTTAACAACACCACCATTGACGTCGTCAAATCTGTAAAATTCTTAGGGCTAGTTGTGGACAATTCTCTGAAATGGGACATACATATCGAAGCTTTGTCGAAAAAATTGAGCTCTGCCTGTTTTGCATTAAGGTCTGTTTCTAAGGAGCTTAACTTGTCAGTGGCTAGAACTGTTTATTATGCACTTTTTGAGTCGCACCTCAGGTATGCCCTTCCATTCTGGGGTACTTGTTGTGCGACTCAATTTGACCGCATTTTCAGGCTCCAGAAGAGAGCTGTTCGATATTCACTGGGACTAAACAGCAGAACTCATTGCCGGGACTTTTTAAAAAATTAAAAATATTGACTCTTCCTTCCTTATTTATATTTGAATCCGTTTGCCTAATACGTAAACATGTATCAGCTTCTCAGGAAAGGCCATCTCGCACTTATCCACTCAGGAACGCGGAGCAAGATCTTTATCTACCTACCCCACGCTCAGAGTTAGTTAACAGTTCAATATTATACAACTCGAAAAAATGCACAATCACCTGCCATTTGAAATCAAATCCATAACATCATTTTTTTCTTTTCCCAAAGCATTGAACTTTTATTTACTAGACAAGGCTTTCTACGCCGTAAATGAATTATATTTTGAAAATCAAATTTGATCTTGTAAACACTGGTCTAATGTTTGCTATTGTTATATTTACTAATGACATCGAAATGAATTTATTTAGAGATCATTGATATTTTACTATAAACTAGCTAAATATTTTTGAATATTATTTTTATTTTTTTGTTCTTTGACATTATAAACACTTATAAGTGTTTATTTTACCAATAAGACTGACAATATTATTTGTATAATGTTTTGTATTATCTTTTGTTTGTTTGTTTGTGTACCTTGTTTTTTTACTTTGTTTGTTAGTTTACGTTTGTCTACAAATTGAAAATTTTTTTGACAATAAAGGCATTTATTTATTTATTATTTTACTTACTTGTGGAGGACGCCACCGACACATTTTTTTTCTGCTTTGAAGAGTCATAATTTTTTTTTGTACCTGTATACAACAATTATGTAAAAAAGTATACATTCACGATGTTTTTTACGTAAAAAAAGTCTCTTGGCAAAAATTGCTACGTGTAATGGTTCTCGAGATATTTGGAACCGAAATTATCAATCTTTTAACTTATTTTTTTCGAATAAATAAACGAGATTTGGTATGTCAGAAGATGACATAAATCAGGATTGATGACGTCTTCAATTATTTATTTCGGTCATTTCTTGTTTCACCTGAAACGATTACTTCTGATTTTTAAATGAGTTTTAATTATTTTTAAATGAATTTAATTATTTCAGTTCAGAGTCATAGCTGTATTAAAAACACTAACTTTTAATCTAGGAGCCTTGGAATCATATAATATATTTGTTCCTCTAATGTTTTTCGTATCTTGTCCTGGCCGGTTAAAAGATACCCAAATCGTATTTTTAATCATAACTCAATTTTTTCAATTGGAACCAGTGTGGCTCAATGATTGGATTATTTGGAAAAAAGCATTTTTAAGAATAATTTGGTATCAAACACTTGGTACTTGGAGTCAAATTGTCGTTACATTTATGACCATGGCAGTCTAAATTAAAATTTAAAATGCTATTTTTTTAATTGAAAATGTCAAAAGTTGCCATTTCGTCATTCTGTCCAGAATGTCATTTTCTATCAAATGAAGTAAATAATACAGAGGGTGTCATTTAAAAATCAAAAGTTGTAATGAAACAGGAAGTGACCGAAAACAATTGAGTACGTCAATCAATCCTAATTTATGTCATATACTAACATACCAAATGTCGTTTTTTTTATCTGAAAATCTGAAAAAATAAAGAAGTTATAGGGGTGCACTTTTGAGAAACACAGGGCATAAAAAAGATCAGTGAATCATAGTATAATGAGTTATGTGACATGTTATCTAATTTTAATATCATTTATGTAAAATCTTTTGAGAAATAAAGTAATAAAAATTTGAATGTTTTTAAAAGTTATATCGGCCTGCGGTTTTTTTTTGTAATTGAGAACTTCCAACTTATATCCCTTTGTAAATTTTAGGTTAAGTACGACATTATTTTTATTTTCCAAACGTTTTCTAAACCCTGTTTCTAAAACCACCACATCTCAATCGCGAAACCTCTAACGAAAAATTGGACCCCATTTTTAAACATTATTTTTTGAAATAAACATTTGAAACGATTGTGAGGTTTTGAGTCCCCTACACTGAAAAAAAATATAAGTAATTTTACAAAGAAATATTGGATACATTAGAGCATTTTTAATAAGAAACTTATAAAAATAAGATATTTTTGAATAGTTTCACAAAAAAATGGAATTTTGCAAAACAGTTTATTAATATTAAATGATTATTACTAAACAATATTATTTTCACAATGTGTTTTGTGAGTATAAAAATTAAATTTAAATCAGAAATACAATCTTCTAGTAAAATTACATGTCTCTACACATATTCACAAAACTTATGTGAATTTACCATATATCTAGTAAAAAATGACGCCACCTCACGTGAACCCTTGTGAAGCTGATGCGAATTAAGTAATCGATTGAAAACGTAGTTAGAGGAAAGACGAAGAACATTTTAATCTAGGCAGTTTTTTGAACAGGTGGGAGTTTCAGTGCGTGTGTGATATGTGTTTTTAAAATTTATGGGTAAGTATATTATATTAATTATGTTTATATTTAGTTTCTGTAAATATAAAACCATCTCTCTTAGAAAAAACAATTTCCATTTATTATAATTATTTGCATTTTCAGACTGTGTTTCCGAGGACAAATTTAATAGATTACTCTATACCTATATCCATAGACTCTAAGCTGATAAGTTGACTGTTTTGATTAGATACCTTTTTCTTGCATGTTTTTTTTTATTTTGTATCTAATGGCAATTTTGTTCCTGGTACATTTACTATAATAATATGTGGCTAGAAATAACCCTCAATATTGTTATTAAATTAACAAATTATCTTTTTCAGTGTAGGTACTTCTAGTTAGAGGTTTTGCTATTATTGGTTGGGCGCATCCGATGTGAGCCAATAGATAACATAACATATTTCTAACACAACTTTTAGTCCTATATCTTGTTTGAACTCTTTGTTACACAGTTGGTCAGCATTTTACCACTTCAATTTTGTCGAAGAACAACCCTAGTTATGTTATTCTACAATTTCATTTAAAAAAGGCTACCGACCTCATTCAACGGAAAATATTGACAGGAAAGGTACCTACAGATATCCCGTTAATATAATTTTACCGTCGTCAAAACCTACAGAATATCCAAATAAAACAAAGGACAAATTTGACAGTGAAATGAGTAAAAGAGA
>NW_022147419.1:3067285-3076098 GCF_002938485.1 Sitophilus oryzae | reverse complement strand
TCAATGGTCATATTTTATGAAACACCCTGTATAAATTTATAAAAAATCTTAAAATATGTAAAACAACAAAATAAAATATACGTGTTTAAGAGTTTTTCCGAAAAACTCACCGGTTTTTAAATAAAAAATATTTTAATATTTGAGGGATAATTTCGCCCCCTTAGAATTCGAGTTCTCTACACCATAGAATCAACCTGTTTGCCAAATTGAGCTTCTTACGTTGAGTGGTTTGAGCAGGATCGTGATTAATCAGTATATCAGTTACTTAAGGATTTTATATATTAGTATATACACAACCAAACTTATATGGAATCATCTATTATTTTTCATAATCTTTGAGATGTATGAAAATTTTATGTTTATGAATAAAACTTAGTCCTTACCAATGACTTTTAATGAAAAATAATCCATATAGCAATAAAAACAAATTACTTATGATGAAAAATAAACAAAATGGTATTTTTTGGTTTCTGAAACGAAATTAAGATTTAAATTTTTAATGGCCAATAAGCATAAACAAAAAGAAAATTGATAATTTTAATATTCCTTGTTGCCGCCACCTCTAGCCCTTATGCAAGCTTTTATCCGCGCTGGCATGCTTCTTATTAAATTATCCACGTTGTCTTGGGGTATGTTTTCCCATTATGCTAATGCTGCATTAATAAGCTATGCGAGATTTTCTGGCTTTTTTCGACAAGCTCTAACCCTTCTTTTGAGCTAGTCCCACAAGTGTTCGATAGGGTTTAGATCTGGTAAATAGGCAGGCCAGTCCAAAACTATGACACCTTCCGTTTCAAGACATTCTCTAGTCACTCTGCTGGTATGGGGAAGTGCACTATCGTGCAAGAAGTTAAAATTATCCACAATTGCAGCTCTCCAAAGACTAACGATTGGTTCGAGCACCAAATCAACATATCTCCGACCCATTAAAATTTGTTGAAGTGGTAACAATGGAGTTTTTGCTTCTAGTGTAATACCTCCCCAGAACATTACAGTTCCTCCTTTATATCTTTGTACAGATTTGGCAGCCTGAAGTCTCGCTCGTCTTCCTGGAGCTCTGAGAACCCGAATTCGATGGTTATCTGATCTTAGGTCAATTCTGGTCTCATCTGAAAAAAGAACATTTTGCCAATTCTCAGTTATGCAGTTTTGATGTTGAAGGCATCAATTTAGCCGGTCAATTTTATTTTGCCGAGATAACTGTGGGATCCGTAACTCTCTCCTACTGTAAAACCCTCGTGCACGAAGCCTTTTTCTTATGGTTTCAACTGAAATGTTCACACTTGTAGCTGCCAAAATTTGTCTTTGTAGCTCTGGATGAGAAACATTGGGATTTATTCTAGCAATTTAGCACACAAAGCGGTCTTGTTGTTCAGTTGTGATTTTTGACGACTTTGTATGGGCCTATCATTGTGTGTTCCTAATTCCAAGTATCTTGTATATGTTTTCGATACAACACCCTGGGTAACATCTACTATCTCTGCTACGTCTCTCTGGAGCATTCCTTGTTCGGTGGAAGCAATAATTCTTCCCCTCTGTACATCTGTTAATCCAACATAAGGCATTTTTTAATTTTTTTGGATTGAATGAAAATTACCGAACAATCGTGATTTTACTACTGAACACAACAAAAAGAAAATAAATCGCCAGTAGTCGTTTCTTCTTTATTATCATGTTTATTTACAACAAAAAGCATTATCTTAAAGTTGTATACCAATTTTTATCCTTGCAAGAAATTTAGTCAGAAATAAAGAGTGATTCCATATAAGTTTGGTTGTGTGTAGATTAGTATAGATAACATTATAAAAATATTCGTCCAGTAATCCGGATACTTCATTAATTCGCTGATAGCTGTTCCGATATGTTTCCGAACTGTCGAAGTTCTAACCTTGTATATATATATATATATATATATATATATATATATATATATATATATATATATATATATATATATATATATATATATATATATATATATATATATATATATATATAACCTCTGTATTTGTCAGCATTATGGGAATTCACCAAGCGTTCTAAACTTTCCTACACATTTCTAAAAAAAACTATACTGCTCCAATTAAACGAAATGGCAAAATGTGGGTATGTGCTAAACGACTCAAACTGTTAAGCTAATTGTCCTTTCTTTAGACGTGTATAACGACATATCTTCTTACATAACAATGCATTACACATTACGAAAATGTCTTAATGGCTTTTCTAACCGCAGTTAATTATTCCATTGACTGGGTTGCGTAACGCGTCGGTGTCTGTAAATTGTGCTAAAAATTACGGTTGGCGTTCTCGACACTTTTTAGATACCGCGGAATAAGAGCACATGTTATTACAACACTTTCCATTTTTAATAGAACATACAGTTGTGTAGCGTTTTATTTTTAAGAGCTACAGTAACTATTTTTTTAATAAACTCATTTAAATATTTATTTCTTACTGAATTAATATAAGCTTATATCGTCTCTTTTGTTACACTAACCCTAGAGTCATAACTCCCTTGGGACATTATTAACGGGAATTGAGATGCCAAAATTTCCTCCCTACCT
This sequence comes from Sitophilus oryzae, assembly GCF_002938485.1. Lineage (NCBI taxonomy): Eukaryota > Metazoa > Arthropoda > Insecta > Coleoptera > Curculionidae > Sitophilus > Sitophilus oryzae. The sequence continues at coordinate 3,073,534 of NW_022147419.1, read as the reverse complement.
TTTATACAGGGTTGTTCACCACATACGACACGGAGTATTGTAGCTAAACGATTGGATTTTTACAAATTGTAAGTTTTGGGTTCGTTGAAGGACTATTAGAGCTACAATTTAAAAATATTTTTTATTAAGATACAGAGTGTCCCAAATAAATAAAAAATATCAAAGTTTTATTTTTTTAAATGGAACACCCTGTATATTATTACATTTTTAGTTTCTATGATTAAAATAAAGGTAAATTTGATAAAGGTTTATTACACTTAAACCTTACCGTTTTTGAAATATTTTCAACTTTGTGAAATTGCAGTCAAAATGTTAAGGCTTCATTTCTCCAAGGCCTATCGAAGTTTTTAATACTAAATATTTACTGAAGTTTATTATTGTGTTGCAATAATAAAAATTATACTACCTTATACAGAGTGTCTAAAATTTTATTTTAAATAATGACTAGCTTTAAACGGCAATAACTTGTTTAATTTAAATAGAACACCCTGTATATTTTATGAGAATCAGATGCACAATTTAATTGTCTATCAAATTGTGTTATACCATTTTTTACCTATAGCTTCAAGTTTCCGTAGAAAATGCATTTTCTTGTAATTTTAAATTCATTTATCAATATACCCATGGAATACTGACATTTTACTGTCACGTAAACATTTTAGATTATTTTTAAAAATGTACCAAATTTTTAAAGAGTACAGATATTAATATTGTCGATATAGTTTGTTTATTTTATTAAAAAATAAAAAAAACTGTTTAAATATTTGTTAAAGAGGACCAATTAAGATGATTCCAGTATTCAAACTACATTAATTGACTGTTTGCGTTGGTTAATAATAATTGCTCCAAAAACTAAAAAACTTAATTTTCTTTGTGTATTAAACAGTGTGGTAAAAAGTAACACCTTAAAAATGATATTTTATTTTTTAACAAATGGTTATTTGTAACAACAGAGACATTCATTTTTATAACTTATTATTATATTGATTTCGGATTCAAATCCACATTTATTTAGAATAATTTATTCACGAACATAATTAAGTATGTAATTAATTAGTCTTTGGGCGGAAATAATGGTGGTATGTTTAATTAATGGTGTACTCTTTTCTGAAGATTTAAATAGTTTTCTTTTTGCATACAAATGGGCTAGTAATATTATCATTTTGTTAAAAACGATAATATTACTAGCCTGTACATTTTGTACATTTGTTGCTTTAAAAACACTCTAAAAGGTCAATATTCCATGGGTATATTGATAAATGAGGTCTAAATTATAAGAAAATGCATTTTCTACGGAAACTTGAAGGGATAGGTAAAAAGTGGTATAATACAATTTGATAGACAATTAAATTATGCATCTGATTCTCCTAAAATATACAGGGCGTTCCATTTAAATTAAACAGGTTATTGCTGTTTAAAGCTAGTAATTATTTAAAATAAAATTTTAGACACTCTGTACAAGGTAGTATAATTTTTATTATTGCAACACAATAACTGATCAATAAATAAACTTCAGTAAATATTTAGTATTAAAAACTTTGATACCCTTGGAGAAATAAAGCCTTAAAATTGTTACTGCAATTTCACAAAATTGAAAATATTTCAAAAACGGTAACTTTTTTGAAAATTTACTTTTTTCATTTTTACAAAATGTGAAATATGTCAAAATCTGGCGTTTTAGGCACATGTTTCTTTAACAAAACTCACCTTTATTTTTTTTCTAGAATCCATTAATATATAGGGTGTTCCATTAAAAAAAACACAACTTTGATGTGTAACTTTTTTTAGGACACCCTGTATAACTCTATATATGTTTATAAAAGCTTTCAATCAACCTACATATGCACAAAACTTTCATTTCGATATAAACTATCGTTCTCCTTGGAGCCTCCGCGTCGTATGAGAGACGCCACATGGACGCCACCCTGTATTTCTTTGGACAAATTCACTTTTTGGTGGAAGTATCTAGTTTGTCGTGTTTCTTCAGCTTATTACAATAGTAAGCATTTTGAATCTTAACTGCCCGAATTAAACTTATTGTTAACCGACAAATTTTATTAATTTGCGTTAATCGCATACTTACATTATGAGCCACTCTGTATACTGTATATCAACGCAATACACCTCAAAACCTGGTTCGATTCGCTGCAAAAGAAAGAAGAAATATGCTTACGTTATTATTAGTGCAGACCTTCGAGACGGCATGAAATTTACGAGAAATGTACATACAATGCGCCTGACCTTGTTCGACATCTTGCCTTTTATAGATATTTCTCATTATTTCGCCTAGTCTAATCGTACTTCGTTCAGATTCACCGATTAAACACGGCTCGGAGCAGTAAAAAAGATTGGTCAGCCTATTTTCACAAAGTACCTTGTCACTATCAAAGTTATTCATCGTGATTTATGTGTATTATCTCGATTTAAATTTAATTTTAGGCATAATAAAGAATCTTTACAAGATCAGTGGAACAAACAAACAGTGGCTACCGCTAGTGCTTGTCATCATAAATTTCAAGAAGCATTTGACTCAATACAGGGTTGTTCACCACATACGACACGGAGTATTGTAGCTATACGATTAAATTTTTACAAATTGTAAGTTTTGGGTTCGTTGATCGACTATTAGACCTACAATTTAAAAATATTCTTACAAGATACAGAGTGTCTCAAATAAGTCAAAAATATTATAGTTGTATTTTTTTTAAACGGAGCACCCTGTATATTATTTTATTTTTAGATTGTATGACTAAAATAAAGGTAGCTTTGATTGAGGTTTATCACACTTAAGCCTTACCGTTTTTGAAATATATTCAATTATGAAATTGAAGTAAAAAATTGAAGACTTTATTTCTCCAAGGCTATTAGAGTTTTTAATACTAAATATTTACTGAAGTTTATTTATTGATCAAATATTGTGTTGCAATAATAAACAAAATAATACCTTATACAGAGTGTCTAAAAATTTATATTAAATAATTACTAACTTTAAACGGCAATAACTTGTTTAATTTAAACGGACCACCCTGTATATTTTACGAGAATCAGATGCACAATCTAATTGTCTATTAAATTGTATTATACCATTTTTTATCTATCTCTTCAAGTTTAAAGCTAGTAATTATTTAATATAAATTTTTAGACACTCTGTATAAGGTAGTATTTTGTTTATTATTGCAACATAATATCTGATCAATCAATAAACTTCAGTAAATATTTAGTAATAAAAACTTTGATACCCTTGGAGAAATGAAGCCTTAAAATTTTTGCTGCCATTTTATAAAATTGAAAAATATTTCAAAAACGGTAAGGTTTAAGTGTGAAAACCTTAATCAAAGTTATTTTTATTTCAGTCGTAGAATCTAAAAATATAATAATATACAGGGTGTTCCATTAAAAAAATATCACTATAATATTTTTTACTTATTTGGGACACTCTGTATCTTGTAAAATTATTTTTAAATTGTAGCTCTCATAGTCCTTCAACAAACCCAAAGCTACAATACTCCGTGTCGTATGTGGTAAACAACCCTGTATATTTTAAACAAGTAATTGAAGCGCTTGTTCACCAAAGTATCAACAAACAGTTTATATTTTACAAATATTACCAAATAAATACCACATTACCAAGACCAAGAAAGTTACTAAAACTAATGACACCACTCGTAAGGCAAGAGGATTCAATCAACATGATAATGTGACTCTCCAGTTCTGTTGTCAATAGACTAATGATAGAAATTCACGTACAGTTTGAAAAGTTTTGTTATACTTAAAAGTACACATTTCTATAAGATATCCTTTTTGTTGGTGTACAAAACCAACTTAACGTTTAACAGGTCCAATTGTAATCAATGTTATGGAAATGATTTTCGTCCTACACTATCAGCACTTTTCGGCGTGTAAAAGCCTCAATTAATAGTAGAGAGAAAATTAATCATACTTAGTTTAACAGTGCCATTATTAATCCTTTTGATGGTACTTTTTCTTCAATTAATCATGAAGTACATAATGACGGTACCTGATTGTTCCTATTGAAATACAAATGTGCGTGAAAATATAAAAGATTTCTGTTTTCCTACAACATCACGAAGACCATTAAAGATTTAAAAAACACATATGTTCCTATTATAATCGGAAATAAACAAGTGTTATAGTATGTCCAACGAGAAGATCCTTGACAGTGATAGATGTGTCTGTCATTTTAATTTCAAAGTAGTTTATTTTATTTTACAAAGAAATAGGTTGGTACAACTGGAACGCATAGCAGGAAATATTTAAAATTTGATTGACAAGATTTAAAGACGCATTTATGATTATATTTATCAATATAACTTATGTACAAATACAAATTTGTAATATTTCACAGGAATATACCAGTACCTACCTTTTGACATTATTTTTCTGCAATATTAAAATCCATTATTTACCTATCGTGCGATGTCGATATTTTACAGCTACTCCAGTTTTTAGTATGTCTTTAATTTGATCCTTCTACCATATTATACGAGATGCACTTATCTACGACGAAATGGTATACAAACTTTATCGATGGCAACTTCATTGGTGTATAAGACTTTCTGCCTGGCGAGTATTAACCATAAACTGTGCTCTGGGTCTACAGTTAATTTTCACTCGATTTTTCCTCCACTTGACTTCAAAAGACACAAAACACACGTAATAATACGAATCAAAATGCATCATATTCCAAAACGCAGGGTATTTAACAAAAGTTGACACAAAATTATAACCTATAATTTGGCAAGACTTTGACAAACGTCAAAAATGACAAAAATCTAAAGGCGAGTTCATACGCATCGGCGTCCGTTTGTCGTTCATCTTTCCGTCAAACTAATAAAATTGAAATACGATCTGTCATTTTTGAAATAAACCAATAAAACTGGTTAAAAACAACAAGAGACGACGGATTTATATTTAAACCCATCCATAGATAACTTAAAAATTATTAGAAACTTTTTTTAGTAAAATAAATAGATTGGTATGGGACGTCATCTGCTTTTCTTCTGTCATCGTCTGTCGAAATCTTACCTGAGAAAAAAAACAGAGTTATAGTAATTATTCTTTATAGATATTAAACTTTAATATAAACTGTAAACCACTGTCCAAAATAGTCTGTCTGACGAAAGGATCTCTGACAGTGACAGTTATGTCTGTCATTTTAATTCACAGGCATATTGTATTTTAGTATTTTCTGTCATGTTTTTGTCGAAATCTTCCCTTGGACAGACTACATATACAGGGTGGTCCGAACTGTATTCCGGAAACTTCGGCAGCAAATTCTGCAGATAAAAATAAGTCAAAAAGTTCTTATAAAAGTATGTCCAAAAATGCTTAGTTTCGGAGATACAAGGTATAAAAATTTCATTTTTATTTAAATTTTTTTCAAATAATTTCTGAAGTAACGTCAATATTTGGATGAAAATTGGTGTCTGGGAGTTTTTTGATATGAAAAATTTGGATTTTGATGTCAATATAACAACCTACTTGTAGAGGGCGCCATCTACATATTTTTTAACTGATGGTTTGAAGATTAATAACTTTTCGTGCGTACCTGTATAAAACTACTAGGTAAAAAATATACATTTACGACGTTTTTTATGCAAAAAGGTCTCTTGGTAAAAATTGCTACGAATAATGGTTCTCGAGATATTTGGAATCTAAATTATCAATACCTGTCATCATGGACATAAATTAAATATGTTGACTAAATAGTTATTAGACTGAAATGATAAATTTGAAATGTTTTTGTGTCAAAAGTTCAACGGAAACTGTTTTATCATCATTTTTTCGAAAAAAATATGATTAATTTAAAAAAAATTAAAAGGTCTCAAATTTATAATTTCAGTCAAATAACTATCTACCTACTCAAAATGTTTATTTTTTGTCAATAATGACATGTATTGACTATTTCCATTCTAAATATCTTGAGAACGGTTGCTCGCAGAGCTTTTTATCAAGAGACATTTTTTACGTAAAAAATCACGGAAATGCATGTTTTTCCACTCAGTAGTTTTATACAGGTACATACGAAAAGTTATGACTCTTCAAAACAGTTAAAACACATGTAGGTGACGCCTTCCACAAATAGGAGTCATATTGACATCAAAATCAAATTTCTCATGCCAAAAAACTCCCAGACACCAATTTTCATCCAAATATTGACGTTACTTAAGAAATTATTTGGAAAAAATCGAAATAAAAATTAAACTTCTACACACTGTATCTCCGAAA
>NW_022147419.1:2809590-3066736 GCF_002938485.1 Sitophilus oryzae | reverse complement strand
TATTACGTATTAAGTTCATGATCTACCAAAGTATAAAGATATGCTTTGCCAGGTAGGATTTCAGAGGGGCCCCACGTTTTTATTTTAGTCTAATATGCCTAAAAGCTATTCTGCCTAGTACTAAAATATTTCTGAACTAGAAGTTCAAAATACCTAATTGTTATTATTATTTTCTAGTTTTCAGTGCACATAAGAAACCGTTTAACTTAAAAGTTTTTTTACCGATTTTTTATTTTTTATTTGAAATTGCTGTAGGTTGCGTAGTTGATAATCATGTTACAATAGATATTTTTCGATAATTAATATGTTATTGTAGGGTTGCCAACCGTCCTCTATTCCAGAGGACAGTCCTCTTTTTGATATCACTGTCCTCTTTTCTCTCAGGTATTGAAAAAGTCCTCTTTTTTACTTACAAAACTCCAAAATCTAAAAAATATTTGTCTATCGCTACAATGCTTTAAAGATTTGTTACAATCTGTATCTTTCGCTACTCCTACTGCTTTGTTCAAAAAAGAAAATGAAGAAATATTTATGTAAAAGAAATATTTGGTGGTGGAAACGATAAACATGTTTAACGGTTTTATGTTTACTTTATTATAGATTATGTTTTGAAAAAAAAGTTTTGTTGAAAATGGTTTCATTTATTTTAACTAATTTTGGATATGCATACATATTTTTTAGAAAGTAAGAAAGACCATTAATCGCATACCTTTTACATAACTTTTTGGTAAATTCTAGACATTTCGAAAGATGTTTCGCCTATGCCTCTTTTTTTTACACTGTCGTCGTCGTCTATTTTTTATTTTGAAAGTTGGCAACCCTATGTTATTGAGATACTTAATAAGAGTCTGTAAAATTTTTCAATATTCTGTAAAAACTACTTTTTGTGAGTCTTTGATCTCTTTCTTTGGTCTATTTTACCCTGTATCCTACAATTATTATCCCAAACAAATCCTCCCCTAAAGGCGAAACCGTTTCTAGCATCCACTTCCGCGTCATCGCCCACCCTTATTAAATTAGTTTAGCCTCTGTTCGCCCGCTCTTCTCTAATTAAGGCAGCTAACCGTCGGTTAAAGTTAATCCTTTGTGGCAGATTCGAAACCAGACTTGCGGTTAAATGCGACGGGAGGTCGAGTACAAGTCGATTAGTTTTTCAGAGCCTTGAGGCGAAATTGGGGTAGGCAGGTTAGGAAAGAAACTTAGTTTGGGGATGGGTGACTTATAATATAATCATAGTTGTACGTTTCTAGATACGAAGATTTTTTGGAATATTACAATTAAAAGAACTACGTAACAATGAGAAGAATATCTGTATTTTGATATTATTTAGAAGTGCAATTAAGGGTGGCTGCAACGACGTCCCGTAAGCCTGCTGTTAAAACATAACAGCTGGTTTTTATATATTAAAATCAATTATTTTTATTTAACAGCAGGATTGCGGGACCTCGTTGCAGCCACCCTAAGAGGAATATGATTAAGATGCAGACCCAAGATCTTTGGTACGACTGATACCGGAGATGGAGAACTAACCTCTCTAAAACCATACTTTTTCTTTAGCTTCCACAAATTATTTCATCAATAGTTTGTCGGGTATCAAATTGTTTTATCATTCATCTTTACTGTACAGGGTGGGCCAAATTGGACGCTTTTAAACGGAAACACCCTTTTCTATAGGAGATAGACGGAAACTAATATCGGCGTCTGGAGCTCAAAGCATCTTTTTACGTAGAATTTAATGGTTTAATTATATTTTTTTTTAATTAATAATTTAAGAATTATCAAGAGAAAATTTGTTTTTTTATATGGGACACCCTGTATATTTTTAATTCATTGATAATAATTCAAAATTACCTTTCCAAAAATATAGCACATTTGATATTTTGCTCGATTCCTCTTCGATATATAGAGTTAATAAAAATTCGTCCACTTTAAATAAGTAGGCTTTGAACGGCGCTGGCTGTAATGCAAAAAAATTCTAGCTGTGAGCAGCAATTAAAACGAAAATAATATTTGCAATGAGAGATGCAAAATTTTATACCAACTTAAACTATATTTAACCAGCATCAACACATTTAAACTATATCTAATAACAATAAAAATAAATAGCAAACCAAGACATAAGATTTTGCTACAGGTGTTCGACATATCGACAGTCTTCTGTTGTGGACAGACTGAGCCGTTTTTGAACATTTCTCGCGGAATTCATTAACTCAGTGGGGGTGAAAGATACCCTCTCATAACTGCTAAGTAGTTTTAATTCTTGTCTAGATTATACGGGGAATTTAGAAATAAGAACCTTTATTCTTCCGCAAAATAAAAATCTATAGGCACTACATCCGGCGGCCTCGACGGCAAACGGCTGGGATCATGGTTAGCGATTCAGTTATTCTCGAAATTGGCTGCAAAAATCTGCCGATAACTTCAGCGTTGTGAGGCGGTGCCTTGTCTTCCTAGAAAAATATGTTTTCGAGTTCCATTAGGGGCATATCATCAATAAGGGGTCCAAAGCCTATACTAGTTAAACGTGGCGAACTTTTAAAAATTCTGTATTTCGAAGGAGATTATATCAAAATATCAAGTGTGCTATATTTTTGTAAAGGAAATTTTAAGTTCTTTTTAATTAATTAAGAATATACAGGGTGTCCCAGGGTTTCTGTTGATAACTCTTAAATTATTAATTTTAAAAAAAGTTTACTTAAACCATTAAATTCTACCTAAAAAGGTGCTTTGGAAATGTTTTAATAGAAATACAAAATTTTCCATAGCTGAGTAGAGCTGGTACTAAATAAGCTGCGCTAAAACCATGCCAACAAAGAAAAAACAATCACAAATCAAGTTAAAGAGAGGTTTTCCTAAATTAAAACGAGATTTAAGCCGAACGCGTCGCTTAATGGAATATCGGCAGTTCTTCCTTTTTCCTTCGTTGATTTCCTTTATTTTATTTTTTTTGTGTTCTTGGTCGATTCCGAGAGCAGTAAAATTAAAAGCCTCTCTAATCGAAAGCGGCACCACCAGAGGTACGCGCCGATCGCCGGTACTCCCCCTAATCGAAGATTATATATTAAAAAAGAGGGACGATATGAGGTACCACCCAGTACATTAAAAGGTTCTCTCGGAGGCGCGGGAATATTGCCGTGAAACTAGGCTGCGCGAGTACTTTGCCTGTAATTAAGAAATGGGTTTGCGGCAATAAATTTATTGGATATCTCTTGGGAAGTTTAATAAAATACGGAGTGATACTATTGTGTCTCTATTAAAGTTTTTTAAGTATTTTTAATAGGTTGAAAATAAAAGTCTCTGCAATCTGCAATGACCTATATCATTAATTACATTTATACCAACCGATTTATTTAATAATATACGTATACGAGAGTTTAAAGCTTCATTCAAAACCTCACAATTAGTGGAATAAATGAGTGGTTTCAATTACACTTTATACTTTTCAGTTTACAATCATTCACAATGTCTAAAAAACACAATTAAAATTAATAGACTATCCTAGCAACGGCTTGCGGTAACCAGTTGTATCCATAGAGAAAGCCTAATATTTAGCTTTTATAAAACAATAAACTTTTGATTTCTAACCATAATTGACGGATGATAATAAAAGGCGAAAATGACACACTTCGCAAATTTTGAAGTATAATTTAGTGAAAAACTTTTTCCACTAATTGAAAATTGCTACCATTAATTTTGACGTTCTGAATGCTTACATTCAAATTAGAGGAACAAACTTCTACGCTAATTGAAACCCTTAATTTATTCCACTAATTGCGAGGTTCTGAATGAAGCTTAAGTCTATAATATAATTTAGTAGGTGAAGCTACAGTATCTACGAGGGGTGTTTCACTGTTGGAATTATACGTGCATTTTCTTGGCAGTCAGAAATCAACTATAATTATATAAAAAAAGATTGCCTATATCTGCCGTCTTCTTCGCAGTCTTTAGCAGTCGTAATGGCAGTAAAATTATATTTTGGCAGTACAGGGTGGGTCAAATTCGACGCTTTTAAATGGAAACACCCTTTTCAATAGGAGATAGACGAAAACTAATATCGGTGTCTGGAGCTCAATTTTCATCAAAAACATGATGGTGAAAACCGCACATCAATATCTGTTACCGCTTCGGAGTTACATTTTTAACAAATCGCTGTAACTTTTTTGCTATGGAAAATTTTGTATTTCTATGAAAACATTTCCAAAGCACCTTTTTACGAAGAATTTAATGGTTTAAGTATAATTTTTTTAAATTAATAATTTTAGGAGTTATCAACAGAAAAATTGATTTTTTATCTGGAACACCCTCTATATTTTTAATTAACTGAAAATAATTTAAAATTACCTTTCCAAAAATATAGCACACTTGATATTTTGTTATAATTCCCTTCGAAATACAGAATTTTTAAAAGTTCGCCACTTTTAACTAGTAGGCTTTGGACCCCTTATTGATGATATGCCCTTAATGGAACTCGAAAACATATTTTTCCAGCAAGACGACGCACCGCCTCTGAACGCTGAAGTTATCAGCAAATTTTTGCAGCCAATTTCAAGAATAATTGAATAGCTAACCAAGATCCCAGCCGTTGGCCGTCGAGGCCGCCTGACTTAGTCCCATGGATCTAATCTTATGGATATATTTGCGGAAGAATAAAGGTTCCTTATTCTTCCGTATAATCTAGACAAGAATTAGAAATACCTAGCAGTTATGAGAGGGTACCTTTCATCCTACTGAGTTAATGATTCTGCGAGAAATGTTCAAAAACTGCCCCGTCTGTCCATAACAGAAGACGGTCGATATGTCGAACACCTGTAGCAAAATCTCATGTCTTTGTTTGCTATTTATTTTTATTGTTATTAGATATAGTTTAAATGTGTTGATATTGGTTAAATATATTTTAAATTGTTATAAAATTCTGCATATCTTATAGCAAATATTATTTTCGTTTTAATTGATGCTCACAGATAGAATTTTTTTGCATTAGAGCCGGTGCCGTTCAAAGCCTATTTATTTAAAGCGGGCGAATTTTTATATACTCTATATCTCGAAGAGGAATCGAGCAAAATATCAAGTATGTTATATTTTTGGAAAGGTAATTTTAAATTATTTTCAATAAATTAAAAATATACGGGGTGTCCCATATAAAAATCAAATTTTCTGTTGATAATTCTTAAATTATTAATTTAAAACAAAACATACTTAAACCATTAAATTCTACGTAAAAAGGTGCTTTGGAAATGTTTTCATAAAAATACAAAATTTTCCATAGCAAAAAAGTTACATCGAGTTGTTAAAAATGCATATTTTTCAAAAACACCCCGTAACTCCGAAACGGTAACAGATATTGATGTGCGGTTTCCACCATCATGTTTTTGATGAAAATTGAGCTCCAGACACCGATATTAGTTTTTGTCTATCTCCTATAGAAAAGGCTGTTTCCATTTAAAAGCATCGAATTTGACCCACCCTGTACATATACATTTTTACGGTTTTTTAGGTCTAACTGAGGGTAACTCAAATAATTAATTAATTAATAATTAGGTAATTTCACAATCGAAAGCGCCAACAAATAAGAAAATATACGTATTTTTGTGTAATAATCTACTTATAACTAAAACTATCTAAATACGCTACTGTAAGCATGGCTAAAGGTAAAAAAACGTTATGACACTTACCGTCGAAATATCAATTCCGGGTTAGAATAGTCCACTTTTTTACAAACTATATGCACTGGCGAACCATTGTAGATTTCTTTGCAATAAGCACTAACAATTATTAGAAAGTTGTTCAAAAGCTACAAAAACTTTCAACTACCGCAGAAAACTCACAACCGCGCGCTGTCAAAAATAAGTTGAATAAAAACAAATGAAAACGTCAAATGTCAGCGTAATTCCTACAGATTTCGACAATTTCTTAGTAAAGATGAATCCACAGCGATGCCGCTAGTTGTCATTGTAATTTCCCTAATATAATTTAATTAGAAAACTAAAAATAATTTCATAGGTTTTTCAAATTTCAAATCCTGGCACAATCTATCTATTTTAATTAAAGTTATATACCTATACAAATATTTAGTTTAACGTTTCTATAGGTACCCAAAAAACATTAATAACAATAATAATATTTGGAACTCGAACCGTGTTCTATCATATACCGCGTAAATCTGTCATCGATTTTTGCGGAACACGTTACGTAATCGCGATAAAATGTAAATTGTTTTGTCTCCCTTTATTTAGATGTCTTTGGTTATAATTCAAGAAAGGGGTGTACAATAGATCTATTAGGGCGCAGTAAATAAGAATAATTAAAAAAATACTTTTACTCATTCCAAAAAGGCGAGTAAGAATTTACTCTGCCGAAAAAAATGTCTCGATCAAAACCCGACGCGAGAAAATCAACAGCCCCGATTAAGCTTTACATAAAATATTACGCACTCGAATGTGCGATTGGCCATAATAAAAACCGATCGAAATCGATCAGAGATACGCCACTATCGATCCATCTCTTCTGCTCCATCTATCTATAACCGGCGTTATCAGCCCGTCCCCATCATCGCCAATGGATCCGGACCTGGACTCGACTGACGAGCCGAACGAACACTGAGATAATTTTTAATTTTTAACTGTCGATGCCCCGACCCGATAACGCCCGACGTGTTGATTACAAAAGTACGAAACGTCGTAACTGATAATTTAAATGCGTAATTAACTGGTGCGGATTGAGTCGGACTACGGCCTGGGAGACGTAGCGTAGGTCCGGGATGGAAGTGAGGCGGCGGTGTTGTCAGGTTGAATAAAAAATATTTGAGTTTCGGAAAAAAAAACTTTGTATTATTCATAGTTAAAAATTGTATTATTCGTGGCAAAAATTTATTTATCTACGCCAGTGAGTTAAGAAGGTCTTAATTCACGCATTTTGAGTGAGTTAAGAGCTTCTTAACTCACGCATTTTCATTACAGCACTCCTTGTAAAACATTTATTTTGTACTAAATATACCTACTAAATACAAATAAACTGTTCTATTAAAACATAATTTTTTCTTAGAAAAAATGATGATAAAACAGTTTCTGTTGAACTTTTGGCACAAAAACATTTTAAATTTATAATTTCAGTCTAATAACAACTATTTAGTCAATATGTTTCATTTATATATGACAGTGATGACAGGTATTGATAATTCAGATTCTAAATATCTCGAAAACCATCACTCCTAGCAATTTTTACCAAGAGACCTTTTTTGCTTAAAAAACGTCGAAAATGTATTTTTTTTACCCAGTAGTTTTATAAAGGTACGCACGAATAGTTATTACTGTTCAAACCAGATAAAAAATATGTAGGTGGCGTCCTCTACAAGTAGGTGTCATATTGACATCCAAATAAAATTTCTCATATTAAAAAACTCGTAGACAGCAACTTCTACACCCTGTATCTCCGAAATTGAACATTTTAGGACATACACTTATAGGAACTTTTTTCCTTATTTTTATTTGCAGAACATACTGCCGAAGTTTTCGGAATACAGTTCGGACCACCCTGTATATCAATTGATAAAAATATATAAATATTAATATAAAAAAGGTTGATGAAAAAATCAAGTAAGATTCTGTTTATACCTGGTTTGTGTATCTTGGATATTTTCTATCAAAATTTTTGAAGAAATAAGACAAAATCTGACAACCTCCTATGTGCAAGCCCATTCTCGCACCAACCAGGCCGGACTGCATCGCATACATCAACGCGAAAAATTGATTCCGAGTATTTTAATTTCACCACAGACCCGTACCTTATCATCGACCACTCTTATTTATGTCTTTCCACTGGAACACGTCCACTACCAACTACATAATACATTCGCTCTCTTTATTGCCGAGAGCGGCAAATGAAAAAAATGATGGATGACTAATTATACGCTCAGGTAGCCGTTTCTGGACAATAAATTTACGCTTTTAGCGGCATCTGATGGTGTGCTTATTAAGTTTGTGTATCTTCCGAGGCCTATTCTTAGCGCATCGTGATAAATTTGAGCGGCCGCAGGTTGGCACCCCTGCCTGGTCGTTTCAGCCAAGTAGCTAAATGATGGGTTATTTACAGCCGATGGTTGTTTATCGTCAGCTGGGGGCCGAATTACAGTTGTTCTGGGGGACGATGTATAGTTGATAATTTGTTATGAGTTGAGTACTAAATAGTGTAGCTTCTCGTACTACCTTATAAAGACTTGAAGTCTCGTATACGTATCTTATTAAATAAATAGGTTGTAGATACTATAATAATTAATACTTAAAAATACTATGATCTATCAATATTTTTTTGGAAAATTACTTATATTTTTTGCAGTGATATGGTTGTTTTACCTGCTGATCAAACTTTTATCCCTTCCAATCCTTTTTATTGCTCAATATTACGGTGAGGTGTTTCTCAAAGTTGTACATTCTTGGTATGCCATCATCACTGGGAGTTGAAGGGGTGGAATTTTCTTTTTGAGGGTGTTCCAAGCCCCTGACAATAGCTGTTCTATTAAGGCTGGGGCACTGCATTTTATATGTCAGAACAGAACATTAAAACAGCAGAAATTGAAACAGAAATCGTTGAAAATTAAATAGAATAAGCCTGAGTGTTTGTTATTTAAGGAAAAATATATCTGAATATATTTTCCTCCTGGCAATAAATTCCGATTCTTTGAATTTTAACCATTTTAAAGGAACGGCTCTCGCGAACGCGCTCGGAATGTGAAACGATCGAATTTATTTATGAACTGAGACGCATTGTTTCCAGTTCTCTCCATTATTAAATTCCCCGTCTATAATTATATAGCGGCGAGATTACGTAATAAACATTAATTAAATAATAATATTTTTGAAATACATAAACCCTATGTGGAAGTTATTAAATAAATAATATTAGGGTTATTATATTATTAACGAAATAAAATTGTGCTCTTTAATTTTGCTATAAATTAGAAAAATACAAGCAGTTGCTTCTCTTACAATATTTGTAATAAAGAATGTCTACCGAAACAGAAAAATGAAGTAGTAGTATTTCCAAAAAAAAAATTGGCGCCGGGAGGCACGTATAGCCGCCCATATTAAAGTTTGTTAATAAAAAGTTGGTAGGCAGTTCTTTTAGTTTCAAAATAAAGGAATTTTTCCAATTTTTTTTTATCTCAAAAACTGCGACTTTGACTGATTTTGATGTTATTATAAATTTTGTTGCAAATATTATTCCTAATCTTAAATTGAAAACCGCGTTTCGCTATGTACTGTAATTTCGGAGTTACGATTTTTTTAAATTTTTAACCCCCTCCCATATACCCTTACCAACACCCCACCCCCACCAAAAACTAATGGCCAGATTCTCGGGTGCCACAGTATTTTTGTGCCAAATTTGGTTAAAATCGGTTTAGTGGTTTTTGAGTTATCGTGTTACAGACAGACGGACAGACAGACACCATGAAAATATTTTGTATTTAGGCCATTTATAACCCAAATTACACATTTTGAGTGAAATTAGAAAAACTTTAATCTTTATAGCCTACCATACCTGTTGGTCGGCTAATAATAAAAAAAATATTTCAGGACAATTATTATTGATGATCGAAATAGTTTTTAAGATATATCTTGTTAACCTTTTTAATTAAATATTAAACTTCTCAACTCTAAAGTTACTACATATATTATTTCAATGTCCCTAGATTATACAGAGTACCGCAACTGGTTTGTCCACTACTTTTGGAGTGGAATAATAATAGTGCATACATGTTATTACTTTTTAACTAACAAGATTTTTGGTCCATCCAGTATTAAATATAGAGTATTTTGGTGCATTGTGGAGAATGAGCGATTTATTTTGTCATTTTGAAACAGTCCCTTGTAATAACTCTATAGGGGAAAGTCACCTAATCCGTACCAGCTCCTGAATCGTACTTCTTCAATATCTGATTAATACTTGTAATAGCGAGACACCAAAAAAAAACAAAATAAAATACACGTGTTTAAGCGTTTTTTCGGAAACTTGACCGTTTTTTAAATAAAAAATATTCTAATATTTGAGGGGTGGTTTAACCCCCTTGGAACCGGAATTTCGAAAAATCCCTTTTTATCGAACCTCTACACCCTAGAATCAACCTGTATGCCAAAACTGAGCTTCTTACGTTGAGTGGTTTGAGCAGGATCGTGATTAATCAGTAAGTCAGTCACTTAAGGATTTTATATATTAGTATAGATATTAAGTTTCTTTTGTTTAATATTATGAAAAGAATAAAAAATATCTTGCATCATCGTCTGACATATATCTCAAAAGATATGATTTTCTGTTATACAAACTTAAACGCTATTATCCATCCATTCTTTCTTTCTCTATTCTTCTTTGGCGCTGATCGCTCATCTCTCCTTTTTTCTCCTGCATCTCATATTGCCTCGTAATCTGCTCGTGAGATCTGTCAGGCTTTAAAGGAGTACATTCCGGCGTTCGATTTGGCCGGGGTAATCGAATAAAAACAAATTTGACATTAATTCTGATTGATACTTGAAAAATGACGTGGAATGGGGCAAAGAGGCCGGGAGGGGGGCATCCCGAGCTGCAGAGAGACACAGGTTCAGAGATGCCGAAGACAGAGGCGTAACTCTGTTTAAATAAATAATAAATGAACTTTAACAGGGAAACTTAAACACTACATTACAAAAGGTTCGTTTGGGGTTCTTTGATTTTTGAGAATGGATAGCTAACCTACATAATATAGGTGATTGCTTAATGTAGATAAGATTAAATTTTTAAGATGGCTATCGGCCTGTTCTACTCCGAACTCTGACGTCTAGGTTTTATTCTCCAGTTCCTATTCAAAAACCACCTATTCAAAAAATTTAACAACCTGCAGACTGAACCCTCCATATAGCTCTTTGACAATGGCCTATCATTACGTAATACCGCATATTTGCCAGGCTGTGACATTCGTGTTTGTTAATATTAGCAGAGTTATTATAACAAAATATTATAATAAACATTTTATGTATGTTTTCTAAAGTTCGACATAGTTTTACTGAACATTTTTGTTTGTAATGTTTTAGAATCTATGTCAATTCTTTTTCTGTTCTGCTTAGTAGAGATTGAAAATCCAAATGAAACTTCAATCCGAGTCTTTTACATCTTCTGTTGGGTGAATATTTTCACGTTACTTCCGTGAGTCTTTCATTCAAGCAAACAGCCAGCCGAATTTAGAAAATAAAGTGACAATGTTATTCTTGATGCTAATGAGTTGCAAAATGGGTCCTGGCAAGCCAAACTTCACCAAGAGTAAACTCTCTGAAGGTCCCGAAGGTCCAATAATATTTAAACTGGATGCCTTCATAGCTGATCTGTCAATTTTTTGTTACTATTATATTAGAATGTGCTTTGATTAAAGACTCTTTGATGAAATTCTTATACATAACCAGTAGTTATTTTGAATATCCTTTCCCGAACTGGTAATTTTGA
Organism: Sitophilus oryzae; assembly: GCF_002938485.1. Classification (NCBI taxonomy): domain Eukaryota; kingdom Metazoa; phylum Arthropoda; class Insecta; order Coleoptera; family Curculionidae; genus Sitophilus; species Sitophilus oryzae. The sequence continues at coordinate 3,055,273 of NW_022147419.1, read as the reverse complement.
AAGTATCTTCTCAAGACTTTCTCCTTCTTCTTCTTCTTCTTCTTACGCTTCGAATGTTGGTGATCATTCTGGCTATGATAACTTTATCTGCCACCATCTGGAACAATCGGGTGAAACAAAGCTCTAAAATTGGAAAGTCTGGAAATTATTTGTCGTTCTGAGGTTAATTTCCATTCTAATTCGCCTTGCAAGTCGCACTGCTGTAGCTCGTACCTTCTTTGATTTCTCATTATGCGGCTCAAATAAAATGAACAGCTTCCAGCATTTTACAATATTGACTAGATCTGGGGTTGTATGCGATCTTCGTAACACTTCTTTATTGGTGATCAGTGTAACTATTGGGATGAGTCCGCGGAATCTTCAGAATCCTCCTGTGTGTAACCCTTTCGAAAAGCTTAGAGATCTGATATAGTTTTATCTCCAGGATACGCGTTATCACACCGTAATAACGCACATATTTTTGTATCTGAGGTTTTCACCAATGGGCTGGGTGTTCAAGAGCCATAATCTTATAGCTCTTGAACATCAAGCCCATTTTTAAGCAAAACACTCCTGGCCTTTCCAATCCGACGTTGGATCTCTTGAGAGTTGTCCAACGACTTATTGATTATAGTTCCAAGGTAGGGTATAGTATATTGTGAGACTTCAGGTTTACAGTTTTATGGAGTATACTTTCTAGGAGAATTAATGAGAAATCAAACCTTTTTATGGTATCTCAGAAACAGTTTTTTTCTAATTTGATGAAATCTACAAAATGAATAGGCATTTCGCGTAACTTTTAATCAGGAATATCTCTAGAAAAAACTGTAAATAATAATAATAATCCACTGACACAAACCGTTAAATGATATATCTAACAGATCTTGAGTAATTTGAGAAAATGTTCGAAAAAAATCTATAGGTACTTTCAATTTTCTAACAATTTAGCAATGAATAACTCGGGAACAAAAAGTGCAAAAACGAAACAGTTTTGTAAAATACGCGTTTAGGTCTAAACCATATTGTAAAATAATCAAAATCGGTCCTTCAAACCATTCTGGTCGAAAAAATTCTTCGGCATCCTCTATCGATTTTGTCAAAAATGGAAATGTTTCAGATTGCAACTAGAATATACTCACCGATAGCTAATTTTACGTAGAATCCACTGACACAAACTGTTGAATGATATCTCTAAGATCTTGAGCAATTTTAAAAAATGAACGAAAAAATCGATAAATTCCATTTTCAAAAAACGAATATTTCGGGAACAAAAAATGCAAATCTTAATAGTCTATTACGCTGTACTGTTCGGGTCGCTCTCAGGGGTCGTAAAGCGTGTGAACCCTAAATTCCAAACACACGTGCTTTGATTAAGGCTTGATTAAGGTTTGCAGAGCTTCAGCATTTGCCATAAAATAGCGGGCAATTTGTTAGAAAACCATATAAATTATATATCACTCTAATCCGAAAACTTCAATCTATTACCGTATTGTAACGAAATTTTAAATTATGTCTTTATTTTCGAGAAAATTTAGTCCAAACATAAGGAATATTTTGGTGATATTTGACCATCAAAATCTTAAAAAGAAGTTGTCTAAAAATGTGCTACAATATGGATATAGTATAATCCTTTATCTTTCATTTCCTTCTTCATTTGTATAAAAATACCTAGCCAGTTTTAAATAAAACGTTAAATGCCGAACGCTTATTTTGCTACTTTTTCGGACTAGTGAAATGGACTTTTAAAAACAAAACAGTTTTGTTAAATACTCGTTCAGGCCTACAACATATTCAAATATAATAATAACGTTGTCATATGCAATGATTTTGATTGAGTTATTTAGAATACCGAATATATACCCTTTAATGAAATCTCATTCTGTACGCCTCTGCTCCACATCGAACCAGGTAGAAACTCACTCCGATATCCCATCAAGTATGACAATAAACCACTTAGTTAGGATGATTCCTGCGATCGGGGCCGGCCACACGTTTGTCGAGAGCTGACATTTTCGAAAAAAAAACACAGAACCGAGCCGATGCCGCGCTCTTTGTCACCGGTAAAAGCTTTTTGACACAATTGGAAGGCATTTCACGTCGCTTTTTTACTCCGTTTTCTCTCCTCATAATTCGGTCGATGGTTTTGCATTGTCTCCCCCTGGCGAGCGGCTTTGGAAACCGCCGAAGCGCGAGCGGAGTACCGAGCGGTACTCTCTTTCGGCGGCGTTTGTCACAGAAAAGTTCGATAGCATCGATCCGTCGATATAGACTCTAGTGTATAGTACGGTGTCGAACAATTGACCTATCGGATTCCTTTTTACTCGGTGAAGTACTTTTTTAAAGGTACCGTCGCCGTCGCAATGGTGATGGGAAAGGTTAGATAACGAGTAGTACTGTACCGGCAGAGTGAAGTTCTTTTAAAGAAAAGTGTCATTTAAGGAGGTCTTTTAAAGAAAAGCACGTCATTGTGAATTTTTTACATTTTTTTGAAGAGGTTGAGTGCTATATTAAAAGTTTTAAATAATGTTTATACCTTTGTGGTGGGTTCATTTTTTGAAAATAATTCTGGGATTTTCGTCACTGGATAACATATCTACATTTTTTACACCACTTGAACCAGCTTGTCACTTACTTACCGCCATTACTCGCTGACGAGTATTTGACACGCATCAGAACATAGTTACGCACGGCGTTTTCTTTCATGAGCTTTTCTGTGACTGAAAAACCCGATACGTGATGTTATCTTTCTTTCGCACTCTGGAGATTCAAAAATCTCATTAGTTTGTTGCCTCTTTACCTTTTGGTTGTCGCTGTTAACTGAATTTACAATTCTTCTCCATTGCGTTCTATTGTACGCTGCTTCCTCCCACTGACTCTGCATGCTTATCCCTTTTAAGTTTTCGTCAAGAATATTCTTGTACCTTTTGAGTTGAATTACTACCTGATTACAAATTCTTAATGAGAAAAAACCAAAAACGTATATGATTTTTATATATAACTCTCTGAATATGATGCTGTTTGTTCCACAATTCAATTTTACTTATGTTTATATTATCTAGTGATGCAGATAAAAATAAATAAATAAATAAGTACTGAAAGAAACGATAGCTATATAGCGATGAGCAAGAAGAGATTTGGTTTTGCTTGTGCAAGACCAAAACCCAGCATGCAAGTCTCTAGTACCTTTGCATCTTTTCACGCCTTTATTTACAAGAGTCATGCAGCAAGACCAAGACTAGACACTGAAAGGCCAAGATCAAAACTACCTATTCGACTTCAAGACCAAGACCTATGGAGTCTTGGTTTTGTTCACACCAAAAAGCATAAACTTGTTAACCCCTTCACCTGCCTCTACGCAAGCAATACGTTTATTTACATTGGAATAAAAAAGCCTCTATTAATTTTCATTTGGAATCTATCGGTTCTTTCATCATAATTTTTAGATTATTAAAATCTACTCTGTGTCCTGTGTCCCATGAATGCTGACAAATCTTAGATTAGGCGAAAATCTCCCTTTTTAAGTCATTGGCCATGCCGCTATATACTAATTGACTTGAATAAAGCCTGTCTACTACATTTTGAGAGTAATGTGGAGGTGCACCGTCTTGTTGAAATATTAGTTCCCGCTTCAACGTATCCAGGATTGTTCTCTCTGATGTCAGTTAGGGCTGGGTCGATGGTATTTTCCAGTAAATCCAATCCAAGTACATATCACCTGTTAGATTTCCAGGAAGAAAAAAAGGACCTACAATAGAATTTCCAAAAGTACCAGCCCGCCCACACGTTCAATTTCTTTTTTTTTGTGGGGTTTTTTGTGTGCACCTCGTGAAAAAACCTGGGGTTGTCCTCAGCCCAGTACCGACAGTTGTGCCGATTAACTACACCGTTCAAAAAGAAAGTACACTTATCCGAAAAACACATATTAAATAGGAAATTATTATCATTCGCCACTCCAGGGGCGTAGATAGGTGTATGCTATGGGGGTGGTACTATGATTAAGTCGCAAAAAAAATCACCGTCGGAATTTTTTTGTCGAATTAAAACGACGGCGATTTTTTTGTCTTCAAAAAGATATAAAAACATAACACAAAAATTAAAATATAGATTTGTAAATAACATAAACAAAAATGAAACAACGACGTTTATTAGTTAATTTTCTTTCTATAAACTATAAAAAACACTCGGCCAACTATCAAAAAAACTATAAAACTATAAATAAAACTACAAAACAAAATCAAGTTTTCTAGTTAAAGATGTTTCGAAAACCTATCAACAACAGCATCAACATTTATTTCTTTATATCTTTTATGGATATTGATTAGAGTTAACCCCACTAATCTGTATCCTTAGATAATAAGAAGAGTGTGCTTTTAATTAGGTCGAACGTATTATAAAATCGATAAATCAACATAATTAAAAGCATACAAAGTGTTCTTATGTCGGATTTTAATTTAAAAAAATCCTTTCATAGTCAATGACTATTTCAATTCTCGTATCTCGTCAAGCGTCAGGGGGGGGTACTGTCACCCAGTACCCCCCCCCCTTATCTACGCCCTTGCGCCACTCGCTCACTCATAGTTTCACAAAATTGCAAGCGTCGATCAAAATCGTCTTCGTTGAGTTGTTGTACCAACTGAATTTTGTGCGGGTGGAACTTGTGTTTTTTTAATATCCGTTGGACACTTGGCCCAATACAAATACCTCCATAGCTTCATTTACTACAGGATTTTCCCTCTGCCTATTTTTATTCATAACGAAACCAGTTTAGCGAAATTTTGCTACTAACTCGCGAACAATTTTGCCATAAAGGTGTTTGTCAGAATGGCGTTCAGTGAATATCTGCGCAACCCTATTGCCACATTCATTGTTTTTAAAATAAATTTCGATTATTTCCACTTTTTCTGCAAGTGAGTACACCATAATTGTTAAAAAGTTTAACGATATTGAGAAGAACTTCAACGCACAAGTCATAGAACAGCTATCTAGCAACTACCGCACCTTATCGTTCAACCTTAAGGCAAGTAAAACAATGCGTAAACATGTAGAAATAATAAGAAAAGACAGCAAATTGGTCGAAGGAATTTATACTTATCATTTACTCTGATAAATGTTTAAATAAACTTTTCAAATTTCAATCCTTCATATTTTCTCAATGACTCGATCGATTTTCAAAAACGAAGCGGGAAAGTATAGAGAATAGAAAGCCCTTTTCATTGCAGTACCACTTGGCCCCCCTTCCCATTTGAAAACAATTGGGGGATGACACCCCCGCTTAGAGGGTTGAAGATTTTGCAATAATTTTTGGAGCAAAAGTTGTCCCCCACAAACAAAATTGACGTGTTTTTGAATTTTTGAAAAAAAATACCCTGGTCGCTATGCCTTGCGGAACGTTTTCGATGGGCCACCCTGTATAATTTTCACGTACAATCTATAATCCTCTCGTTTGGCAGATTATATTTAACTAAAAAAAGACAAGGATATTTAAAATATATTTTTTATTTGATAAAAAGAACAATAAACAATCCAGAGATCGAAACACATGCATGCACTCGTTCCATCTTTCCTTCTCTTTGCAGCATTTATCAATCGTTCCTTCCTGCGCCGCTGCTACTCTTTAAAACTTGTGTCACCGAAGTAAACCCATTGTCAGATTTAATTGGATGGCGATCTCGCGACCCGATAAGCGTCAACAGGATATAAAGGCGAATTTCGCTCGAAATCGGGTCGGGATTTTCCACGCGGCTGCCGATCGCGGCGGCACGGGAGAATGGCCCTTAAGGCCGAGCGAGGGAATCTCGAGCACCTAAGTCTTGATTGATTAGAAGATAAATGGGTTTTAACTGTCCTTTGGGTGGTACGGTCGGGTTGGAAGACAAACTGCGCTCGCTGGAAGGACGCGGCGAGATTGGTTTAAGAGCCTTGTAGGACTTATTGCGCCTTTATCTGTATAAAAAAAAATAAAATGCTGTTTTTTGGTAAGAATTCGTTTTCAGACCAACTTAGAAATTTCCTTTTACTTTTTCTTTTATAGATTCTTTGTATTTGTTTGTTTTTTATTAAAATATGTTTTTTTTGTTACAGAGTTTACAAAGTGCAGCACGAAGGGCTGGTACGAGTTGTGCCAATTGTAAAACGACAACGACGACACTGTGGAGACGAAATCAAAACGGCGAACCAGTGTGCAATGCCTGCGGATTGTACTACAAACTTCACAATGTAAGTACCCAAAACGTTATTCAATATATATTTAGATTTTTAAATTCTTCTAGATTCTAGAGTGTGTTGTTATTACAAATTACAATAACTACTTTGATCGGAGATAGTTTTACATTTTTGTATTTTGATGACTACGTTAGTCTTTTGAGACTACAAGGCATCACACAACGTCGAAGGACGTTTTAAAATTGATTCTTGTACGTAAGTTGTTGCCTTTTAAGTTCTCTCTCTAAACTTGACTAACTCTTGTCCACAACATGAGAGAAATGATTGTAGCTGCTTTTCGAAGTAGAACTCCACATATGCCTTTTAAAATAAAAAGATCTTTTGAAAAGACAACCATTTTATGTAGTTAACAGGAAAAGAAGCATTTTGAGCATTTGATTTCATCTAGCTAATTATTGTCACCTAATTATAGGTTTATATCTAGTTTTAATTCTATAGTAATTAAAATATGTTTCAAACGTGTATATTTTTACTACCGCTGAGTATTTTACTCTACATTCTTTAATTTTTGTTAAATTAACAAAAGGTATCATCACAGCCACCTAGATTTTTTCTAAGATCTACTGAAGCAAAACCATAAAAATTAAAATATCCAGGAAAATCTTGTTCTCCTTGGATCCTCAGGCGCTACCCTGTATATGTAATGAATATTTTTTTTAAATAATATTTGTCATACTCTGATATTTTTTATAAATATTTATTTACCATTTATTTCTTTTACACCATCAATCTCAGCGTAACGAAAAGACTGTTTTTCGCTTAATATGCCGAAAACAAAACTCGCGTCATTCCATATGCCTACGTCAATCATACCACACCGACCAGACTGTGCGAGTACGTGCCGACTTAACATACGTACAGCGAGCGGCAAAACAACAAACGAAACCGAATGGCCGGGCTTTAACGCGAAATTGCATGTGTATGCACCGCTTGTATGCACCGGCGATGGCGATGACGACTCCGTCGCAGACTAATACCAATTCCGCCAATTTTGCCGGTTTAAAGGCAATTTCACCGGCTGGGAATTCGATGCGGAGGTGGACGAGAATCTCGGAATTGTTTAATTGGCCGGTTGCATTAATTCAGGAACGGAGATGCGGTTTTCGTACAAATAATGTTGTTTACTGTGAAAAGTATTAATTAGGGTCACGGAGGGTATACGGTAGGAATGTGGGACACTTCCAATAAGATCGATATTGTGTAAAAGATTCCATAAAAAATTCAGTATAAAACTATGGTAGAAATTTAGAATGTTAGGTAGTTAATCACCGCGACCTTACAGATCTATTGTGTGTTCCCCTTTTTTTAAGTTATAACGAGTTATAACTCATCATACAGTTTCAGGGCTTTGACAAAAGCCAGTATCTGAGGTGACTCCACAGACACCAGCTCTCCATCTCAGCCGTATCAAAGTTTATGGTACAATGGCAAAGTTATTTTTGCGCACAAGAAAATTTACTCTTTTGCTCATCGTCATAAAAAACAAATTTCGTACCACGAATTAGGGAGAAGATTTTTAGCTGTATACTTATAGGTTACGGATACCTAATCTGTGGTCTAACTTTCGGATATTCAGGAGATTTAGATATTCAGTAGGTGTGTAAACAATCCGCACGACCAATCCAAGAAGTTTATACTTAAAAAGCTGTTTAACCTTCAACCACTTGAAATTTGCTAGACTATCGGACACATGATCATATTTACGCAATTTGCAGACCTGGCGGCATGGCAGCAGGTTGTTCACGCAACCTGCTGCCATGCCGCCTGCTTTGTAGTTTAGTTGGTATACACACAGGATCAAAGCATGGAGATTAAACCGTGAAATCGGAACTACTCAGTATGTTTTGGGAGAACATTGGCTACCATCAATGATATTTGTATTATATTCACGGCTCTTCCAAACAACGTGTTGGTGTTAACTTCGTACCACTTCCGTAAGTCCTTGAGCTAGGACATCCTTCTTCTACCTGAGCTGAGCGTAGTATTTCTCGTATATCATAATTATGTCCAAAATATTCTAGTTTTTTGGTCTTTATGCTTCTTATCACCACGATACTCACACTCAGCATCTCCAACACACTGACATTACTAATTTTGTCCACCCACAATCCACAATATCCTTAGAATTCCTGCAACACCAGATTTCGAAGGCTTCTGTTTTTGTCATCTCGCTATTTCTCAATATCCAATACTTCATTCCATACAGCAAGGTCGAAGACACATAACATTTTAACAACCGTATTCTCAGAGGTATCTAGAGGTCTCTACCGCAAAGCACTTTACTTATTTTTCTGAACCCAGCTTTAGCTTGTTTTATTCTTATTCGTATTTTATTTTTGTCTGTCCATTAATTGCTTGAAAGGACCGTTTCAGTAATATTTGAACTGACCTCATCCCACCAGTAGCTTATTATATTAATCCCAACTCGAAACAACTTAAAAAAGAACGTCGATTACTGTTGTGCCATCGAAAAACTCTCCCCATGTGAATAAGTGTCTCTTTATTCGGATTTTTTAATGCGGTCCGGTAGCCACGGACAAAGCTCCATTTGCATAGTCTTAAAGGATGCGAAAAAACTACTCGGCTCGTCCGCGATATACAGCCCGTCCTGTTCGTATTTTTTTCCTGCCTTTTTTTTAATATGGTTTCGCCGGCAGCGTGTTTTATGAACAACGACGCCGCGTTTTTTTCGCATTCGTTATTTGACTGGAGCGCTCGTTACGGTTTCTTAAATTAAATCTTCTCCGGTCGACAGAAATGGTAAAAAAATGTTGTTTTTTGTCCGTTATTATGGTAAATTGGATGAATTTTATTGAAAATATGTATAAGAATTCTATGGTAATTTCTCTACTGCGTTATTGCATTATTATTGACTATTATTTGTTATATACAACTGTTGGACTAGTGGTCTCGTGTTGCTGATTAGCAATGAATCTTTTAAAAAGACTTATCAGTGGAGTATTCAATATCCACACCTTTTTTGAATCTTTTGAAATTAAGGGGTAAAATCGTTAACATATCCTGTATATTTTCCATCATTTCTCATAGGATGCGAGTTTCTCGAAAAACAAAATTTGATTTCTTTGATTTTTTAGTAGAGAGCTCAAAATGAACTTATCTACTCTTTTTTCTTACATTTGATGATATATACAGTTTATACAATATATACATTAGATCATTACATATTATCTATTTGCTTTAACAGTCTCTGGTTGAAAAATCAATTTGATCAAACTAGAAAATAATTAGTACTGTCATATAAAGGGTTAAATTAATAAAATAAAAATAATATAGAAAATTTCTTCTGGGAGAATGGAGAAGTTGAAGGAGAGAAGTGTTCTATTGAACCCTACATCAATCCATTCTTAATCTCCCTTTTGTTTTTCTTTGAAATGTTTTTTTTAATTCTTTTGGCTGGCCATCGGGCACACACAGCCCACCGATAGCGATCTAGATACGGGAAATTATGTACATTTCGAATTTTTATTGAATCGTAATGACGGCAAAGCCACAAGTCGCTCATACATATTCATAAGCGGCGATAGACGACGCGTAGTCTGCCGCGGGCCCCGAACACAGTGCAGCTCGGCTTGGATTTTTTACAATAAAAGAAAAGAAAGAATGTGTAATCGGTGTCCTGTTATTGGTAATTCGATTAGTTTCGAACTAATTATCGATTATCTTCTGTCTATATTTTTTCTTATGCAGTGCAAGAGACAAAACAGGAAAATAACTTACTTTGGCCAAACTTTGGCTTTAGTTAAAAAACCATAACGTGGTAAATTGATGCTTCGAATAGGGATAGGAATATTTGGGTCGAAAACTAAATACTCCGAACCAATGGACACCTACTAATGGTATCCTTCAGGCAGAAATCTACGCTATCGAAAGATGCGTACAACTTTTCTTAGATAGGAACTATCGGATATAAGAAATAGCCATCTTACCCTATAGTCAAGCAGCATTAAAAGTGATCAACTCAGTAACCATCAATTCGAAGTTGATCAAGGTATGTCTAGAGAAGCTGAACAAATTAGGTAAAGAAAATAAAGTCCTTCTACTCTGGGTCGCCCACCAAGGGATAGGAGATAATGAAAAAGCAAACGATCGGAAAGGAGTAAACACTCCACTAAATGGACCAGAACCGTTTTTAACCTAACCACTAGGGAAGCAAAACTGTGGGAGTCAGTTCTAAAAAAATATAACTAGACCTTACAAAAAAAAGGTAAATATATGGACAGCACCAAAAAAGTTACCTCAAGCTTGCAAAATTGTTTTTGATAAAATAAAAAATTATAAAGTTATTATTTACATTTTGTTCATTACAATGTAATTATTGTTACCGAAAGTTCCACACCCAAATAGTAATTAATTCCATATTTTGTAAGAAAACTTATTACACAATTTTGTCAATTGCCTATCACATGTTAGGTTTCTAGATTCCAAAACAAATGAGCGATTAGCCCAATTTATAGGATAATTTATAAAATAGAAGTGGGATAATGCTTGTATTTTGTAGACGCTGATATGACAAAAGCTAAATGGATATTACAATTTGTAAGAGAATGAATTACAAAAATGTGGACCATGCCATGCCGGTTGTTTCTTAGAAATGCTTCAAAGGTACTTTTACTTTACTTATTTTAAAAAAAGAAAACCTGTTTTTCTAATCATTAACACTAAGTATAGTAAGTCAAATGAAACAGGTGTATACTGTTTAAACAGTGTAAGTATGCTTAATGTAATAGAAAGCATGAAAGATACCTATAGGTAGGTATATATGCTGGTAAATTAAACAATGGGGCTCTTTCACAAAAAATAAAATACCCAATTCAAGGACAAAATCTGAAATAGAAGACTATTTTCAGTATATTTATCCAAAAAAAATAGTTCCATGACATTGAATAATTTTTTTATATGCCCTCAAAATTGCTTTAATTTGAAATAATTTTAAAATTCCAATTGTTGACGTATGAAAAATACGCCCAATCACATTGCAGAACCGTGCTCGTGCACCAGCCAACAACTGGCAACATTGCGATTTGATTTGACCAGCACCACCTCAACTCAAGGCTAATCAACATGATATGGGCAAGGCAAATATGGCGGCGAAGGCAGCGCATTATTAAATTGTTTACCTTTAACCTGAAAAGCCGGTAGTGGTTTCTCGTTCCGATTGCATACCAGAAATAATTAATTATCTCTAGTTTGTTGTGCTTCTGCAACACGTTTGTTTAGTTCTTAGTGTTCAGTGCATGGTGTGATCAGAAAATTATGATAAAATAACGGTGTAATAAAAATCCATCAACTTCAAACTTTTGTGGTTGTCGTACTCCTCTATTATTAATTATTTTAAGGTAAAAACTAGAAGTATTTATCAAGATAATTACACCTAAATGAGTAAAAAGCCTTCGCCGCCAATCTGCATAGTACTTTATAATGGTTACTTACAATAATCAAAAGATAGGTATTAACATTTTATTGTAGCATGCCTTTTACATGCTCTGTTCCAAATTGTCACGGGAATTATAGAGGGGACCCCAAGGTTTCTGCTTTTATATTCCCCAAAAATGACGAGCTTCGTAAAAAATGGTTGACAGCTATTAAAAGAAATAATTTCACTCCTATTAGTAGTTTTCGGGTGGATTAGTAGTGCATTAAATATGCCTCAAAAAGGCCAAAGGCCAAAGCCTCTGTTACCCTAGTGAGGATGTAGTTATGGCTACTGCTTACACTTACCTCACCATAAGTAAAATATTGGAAGAAGAATCAAGCTTTTTACATCAAAAACATCACAGAAAGATATTGCACATTGACATTTGAAAATATAAATGGCCTGGATGTAAGTCTTTTTTTAGGTCACAATTGCCCCTCACATACGTCAGAATTTATTATTAAATCCATCTTGTTTAGAATATCCAATATTTTATTGAAGAACTATGCAAAAAAATGGAATGACGTCTTTACCACAAAGAGAATGCCCTATGTAAAGAGAAAGAGTAAAGAAAACTAAGCTAAGCGTAAACCTAACTGATGTTTTCATAAAAGTAATAATACAAAAAATTCCATACTTATATGTGGAGAACTTTAGACTCCCTGTATATTAAAAAATTAGTGAAATATTACGTAATCTAACCCGACATTTGTGTGAAAAATGTCTATTTGGAAATAAAACAGGTTTTAAAATACGCGCCAAATAAAGAACTTCTATCTCCGCCATATTGGAAAAGGTTGAATGGCTATGTGTGGAGGTGGTGGTGGGTCAGCATGGTGGCCCGGCCGCGGCAGTGTTGCCACTTTCCAACATGCCAGGTGTAACGTATTAAAAATAAAGTGCGGATTTTTATTCTGGGCTTTTTTGTTTTTATTTATTTTCTTAAGAACGACTTCAAATTTTTCAAAAGTGAGATAGCAGAAAATTCTAGACTTAATTGCTTTCAATTCGATTATGCTAATTCCAAAATATAGTGAAAGAGCCCATTAGGGACTTCCCTCTGAATACGTCTTTTAGATTTGAAAATCCTCAATCTTCTAGTAGAGCATCCATAATATTACAAAATAAGAATATTTCAGCTAATTTGGGCACTACCTACACCTACACTACGGTTTTCTCGATCGTATTACGATTATTCAACAAGTAAAGTAAATTAAACAGGTTACGGAAGGAAAGACCAAACGACGACGGGCGACCTACGAACTTCGAACCAAGCGATGATGGCTTCCGCCTCGCAAGGTTGCCAAATCGTCATTATAAAAAATTATTTATAATTGTTTTTTATGACTATATATCATTTGGTGCTCAAAATAAAGTAAGAATTTTATTTCTCCAAAAAAATCCTTTATGGGTATTTCGACACTGCACTGCAAGAAAATCTACAAAATAAAATAGTTATTTTTTGTAAACACTTCTGCGTTAAACCTAAACGGACACAGAAATTATGTTTAAAGTTATACAAACAAAGAAAAAAATGCTTAACGCTTCGGAAAGTTTATCTCTTTCCGTCGCCGTCCGTCGTAAAAAGCAAAAAAGAATTTAATTATTTTTTAAGAATTTTATGTTTCACCATCTCACCAGTGCTAATATAACTGCCCCCCCCCCTGCAAATAAAACTATTTTTCACAATTTTATATCTAGATAATTATTGCAAAACAACTATACGCAGTATTTGAAAAATCCATGAAGTGTTGTATAGCATTTTGTAATCATAACATAAAAATAATCAGATGAAATGCATTTAATTGGGTGCAGGGTTTACAGTCTGGCAATGACACATCTACAAAAAATAAAGCAAACATTGACAAAATTTGCGAGTTTCAATACTTGTTTTTGTGGTGATGCATTTGACTACTCTAAAACAAATATTCTATGTTATTGTAAATCATGAGTTTACAGCTCTGTTTCACAAAGTTGAAGGACGGGAACCAAACAGACAATAAAATATACTCCTACAATTGTAAGAAAGGCTTCAATAATTTGTAGGACAGTTAGACATTACAAAATTGTCAGTAAATTCTAGCCGTGATTTTTCTGCGTGAAGAACCAGGAATCCCGAAACAGTCTAAACCTTTAAACCCATTCACATACAGTTCGCCGGCAGTTCTAGGACTGTACGAATTTTTTTCTCAGATCGTAACAAAGGCTAAACAATTAAAGACAGAAACGAAGAAATGAATAATATTATGAATGCCTCTTTCTATTCATCATAGGAGACCGTTATTAGGTACTAGAAGAGAAGCAAAGGAAAAGAGAGAGAGGAAGATTACCATCAGCCTTAAGAAAAATTTCAGTGGGCTGAATGGAAAAAATTAAAAGATAATATCGGGAGCAGCGAGATCCGAGATTTGAACAATTCAATTTGTCGGGTGTCGTTATGGAACTGAACCAACGCAACGCTTCATTTTTTTCTCTCATTTTTTTTCTCGGTCCTCAGTAAAATCGTTGAATAAAATAACGATATCGTTTTAAGTGGCTTGCTTGTAAGCGGATGGGATTTAAGTTCCTCCAACGTATCCGGTCTGAAATGAGTTTTAAAAATGTATTTGTATGCAATTTAATCGGTAGAGGCTCGTGGTTCAATACTTTGGAGGTTCACAAACTTCATCTATCAAATCGTTAATCTAAGACTGCGATTTAAAGGATCTTATTTTGTTTATTTCTTAGTGAATTAATCTAAGCTTATGTCGTCTTGGTTACGCTAACCATAAATAGAGTCATAACTCTCTTGGGACATCATTAATCGGAATTAAGATGCCATAATTCCCTCTGTCTTCTATAGGTAACAACCACAAAATACAATAGAGATTTTAAGTAATAATATAAAATGAAAATAGACACTCATCTAACCACTGTAATAATTTATTTACATCATTAATGTCACGTATAATAAATTTACAAGAGAACATCCCCTGCTACAATATATTTCTGTCCCAGCCACTGCAGATATTTTTATATTCCTTTTGGTAAATTGATTCACTTTCAGGTGGAAGTAGCGCCTATCGTGCTTGTTCAGATTTTTTTAATATTTCCTCCATTTTAATGGAAACTTACTTGAACATTTGCCGAATTCGTGCGAAAGGTGTTTTTTTACAGAAAACTGATCTCGATTGACAACAGCAGTCTAAAAAATGATATATAAGATTTTTTTTTCTGGGGTCTTCAGGTTAATAAATAAATGGGGACTTCGGGTCACTCTAAAAATGACAGAATATTTAGCTGTCAATTCCAACGCTTGTTTTGAAGTCTTCATAGATTATAACGTCCAGATTCAGCAAGTAGACAAATTTAAATATATATACATCAACAACGAGGGTTTGGGCAAAGAATACAAACCCGAATTCAGAAGAGCAAACAAGTGGATGTCTTAATAGCCTCTGGTGGGACCGAAACTTGTCGGCAACAACTAAAAAGAGACTTGGACGAACATTGGTAGAGTCAGTTCTTTGCTATGGTTCAGAGCTATGGACTCTGAGTGCAGATGCGAAGCGCAAAATCCACGTTGTTGAAATGGATTATCTTATAGAAGAAACGCAGGTATATCTAGGATGGAAAAACAGACAAACTCCGAAATCAGGCGTATCATGAATGCATCGGAGGAAACAGTACTAGATCGAATCGAGAAATCCAGCTTACAGTGGTTTGGACATGTTCTGCTTATGCTGGATAACAGGTAGCCAAAAAAAGTTTTTCAATGGGCTCCCCAGGGTAGAAGAAAGAGAGGCAGATCTAGAAAATCCTGGAACGGAACGGTTAAGGAAACAATGGAAGCTCGTAACCTAGAAGCAGATGACGCACTAAATCGAGACGTGTGGCGGGTGACGTAGGATAACGGGAAGGCAGCAATAGGCTGTAGTTGGAAAAAAGTATCAAACACTTACACCAAATCCCGTTTATATTATTATAAACGGGATTGTATATTTATATACCGATTTTTCCCCATTAGGGGTATTAAATTGGGGAATTCTGAAGAATAAACTCTATACAGGATGATCCTAACTGTATTTCGGAAGCTTCGGCAGCATATTCTGCAGATAAAAATAAGTAAAAAAGTTCGTATAAATGTATGTCTTAAAATGCTTAGTTTCCGAGAAACAGGATGTAGAAGTTTCATTTTTATTTCGATTTTTTTCAAATAATTTAGTATCGTCAATATATCGATAAAAATTGGGGTCTGGAAGTTTTTTGACATGAGAAATTTCATTTTGATGTCAGTATGACTCCTACTTTCAGAGGGCGCCATTTACATATTTTTAACAGGTTTAAAGTGCAATAACTTTTCGTCCGTACCTGTATAAAACTACTCAGTAAAAAATTATACATTTACGACGTTTTTTACGTAAAAAATGTCCCTTGGTAAAAATCGCTACGAGTAATGGTTCTCGAGATATTTGGAATCGAAATTATCAGTACCTGTCATCATTGACATAAATTAAACATGTTGACTAAATAGTTATTAGACTGAAATCATAAATTTGAAATGTTTTTGTGCCAAAAGTTTAATAGAAACTGTTTTATCGGTATTTTTTCAAATTTATAACTGATTTAAAAAATTAAAAGTTTCCAAATTTATCATATCACTCAAATAACTATCTACTCAACATGTTTATTTTTTGTCAATAATGACATGTATTGACTATTTTCATTGTAAATATCTTGAAAACGGTTAGTCGTAGCGATTTTTACCAAGAGACATTTTTTACGTAAAAAATCATGGAAATGTATATTTTTTCATTCAGTAGTTTTATACAGGCACGGACGAAAAGTTATTACTCTTCAAACCAGTGAAAAAATATGTAGGTGGCGCCCTCTACAAGTAGGAGTCATATTGACATCAAAATCAAATTTGCCATGTCAAAAAATTCCCAGATACCAATCTTCATTCAAATATTGACGATACTTCAGATATTGTTTGGAAAAAATCGAAATAAAAATTAAACTTCTACATCCTGCATCTCGGAAAGTAAGTATTTTAGAGCATACATTTATACGAACTTTTTTACTTATTTTTATCTGTAAAATATGCTGCCGAATACACTTCAGACCACCATGTATATTTCTAATAATTAGTATTATTTTCTATGACTGTAGTGAGGATGGAATTATTTTATTACATTCTTTCATTCTCGGTTCACGTTTTAAAAACTTGTTTTTACTTTTTCCTTTTAAGATACCGAAACACTAAAACGCCTCGTCCACGTTTACAAAATCGTTAGTTTGTGATATTTCCACCACAGATTCTTTACATTAGATGAGCACATGTTCTTTATGCCTTTTACCTTGACTCTGAACCGAGCCAGAACGATCAAGCCCAGCATTAAAACGCTTAGTTTTCAGTGCATGTACCAGATAGAGACGATAACCTAATTCCAGAAAAAGCAAGTGTACATAGCTGCTACGTGACCGATTCTATTATATTTTTGTTTTCTTTTTTGTTTCTCTCTGTGGTTCTTCTTATTCCAAAATAAGCACTCAGTTATTATAATCACGTAGCCGCTGCTTTTTATGTCTGTCAGAAACAAACACACACAGACGTAAGCCGCGTGTATCTTTATTGTCGATTTGATTTGATAATCGTGAGTCGTTATTTGTTTTCGCGAAATGCATCGGATGCAACGCCGATTGTTCGGTTGGTCATTGACTGGACGGGGATTCGTCATAAGGTTGTCTAGGGAACTGCATATCCGGAAGCGTAGAAATATTTTCATTTATATGTGTCTACAGGATGAATCAAAGATAGAAATTATAGACTTTGAAACTTGGTTAAGTAGCCAAATAACTTAGATATTGCATACCAAGATTATATGCAGAAAACATTGTTATTATTATTCTGGGTGCTGGTCACAGCGGCATCCAAGGCAACGAAAAAGCTGATGAGCTAGCTAGGCAAGGATCATCGACATCCAATCTTGGTCTCTGGCCATACATTTGGTTATTCCCAGTACCGACTCTGGCCAGTACTGGGAATAACCAAATGTTTGGTCAAGTGTTACCTAAACAAGCTCAACCTGTATCAAGGAAGTCTTTGCTGCAGACTCTGCGATAAAGATCCTGAAACAGCGGAGCACATAATATGTCACTGCTAGGCTATGGATCGCAAGCGACACGTTTTATTTGGGAAAGCTAGACTAGAACCGGAGAAACTATGCTCCCATCCTATCAAGGACCTGCACAAGTTAGTGCAGGACACAGGGATAGGAGGATGGGTGCAGATATCAAAAGGGGACAAACACAATAGGTCTCACAGGTCGCAGTGTTACCGGCAGAGGACGGTTTATGAAAAAAAAAGAAAACATTGTTTATATTTCTGACTGGACTGACTTTATATCCTTAATGAAGCATGTTGAATGCATTCTAACGTAAGTTTAAAGAGTGCTGATAATGCTTAATAGAACTGATTTGTTTGTTATATCTCCTTGAGTTTACTCATAAAGCAGTGTTGTGTTCCTTATTATTATATTTACTTCTAATCATTGTATAGTGTGATCAGTGCTGATTACTCTATATAATATCCACTGACATTAGCATTTAATTTAGAAATTTTGCCAATACGTTGGTAACGTTGTGGAAATTTCATTATTTGGATTGTAAAGAGGTTATTTTTATTTATTTTATTTTAAATTTGCGCTTTTTCCAATCAGGATCCTTGTGGAAAACTCGAGTTTTAGACTACTCTATGTTGTGATGCTTAGTCCACACTTTGTCTGCAATATCTGCCTTCATTGCTTCACCTCTTCGCATATGTTTTTCATCATCACTGGAAAACTTGAGTTTCCGAACGCTTTATGTGGTGGTATTTGGACCACAACTTGGTTTGCAATACCGGCCTTCATTGTTTCGCCTCTTTGCATATTTTTTTCTTCTCGTTAAGTCGTTCCCTCTATACAGGGTGTCCCAGAAATAAGTGCAAGTATTTTAAGGGGTAGTAGATCTCGATAAAAGAAACATACTTTCTCTTTATCGTTTTTCAAATAAGTCCAAAATAACTATTATTAATTAATTTTATTTTATTATTACTTCGAAAATTAAAAAAAATGATTTTTTGGTAAAATTTTGAGAACCACTGGATCTTTTCTGGATTTTCTTTCTTGTAAATTTAATCCGTAAATTTAATCTAATACCTATGTTGCCATATTATCAAGAAATTATGTTTTTTAACTAGAAACTAAAAAAATCCCCAAAAATTTTGAATTGCGAAAACAACCTCATAGGCGAGCTTCTGGGGTTGAACTGTACTACCAGTTAAAATACTTGCATTTATTTCTGGGACACCCTGTATAGAAGACGTTTTGTCTCTCTAACATATGACTCACCGTTTGCTTGGTTTGATGTTTCCGATCTTGTTTTTGGTAAGATGCTTGTTAGAGTAGGCTTAAGCAACGGTTTTAATTTTATACTGTTTTTTACTATTTAGCCTGATCTTTTCAAATGTCTTTTTTTCAAATATGGAATCGTCAAGAGAGAACAGACAGCATCTTCCTCAAGCTGACCTCCAGATGTGATTATTTTGCAGTGCGCTATACAAAAATTTTGTCCAGGTATTTCCATTCTGGACCAAATCAGTTTTAATAATCGTTAATTCAAATTTAACTCTCTATTTGCTTACTGGAGGTGTTATTTATTGCATTACGACTATTCTTGTATTGGTTGCTTCAGTATGATTTGATTGAGAACCCTTATTTTGATTTTTTATATACATTTTGAGAAGCAATGTGATTCAATACCGAATCCAACTCTTCTAGCGGTTCCATTCCAGATTATGAAGGTACCATCAACTTTAATTTCTTTATAATAAGATATGCAGAGTAAAACAGTTTCTTCAGGTTCATTTCTTTGCATGAATGCTGTTCTTTGTCTGCTTTTTTGATATTACGTAAAGAAATATATCCTGTAAGTAATAACAATTGTCAATCTGCATAAGTCGAAGAATGCATACATTTATCATCGACAAGAACCTGTGATTCCTTGATCTTAGTTTTAATGCATTGATTCATTATTAGAAATTAAAACTGTCTCTAGATAATAAGTATTGTATTAATGGATATTTTAAAGGACGCTAGAATTAAAATGCTGTTTTTTTTTAATTTTTAGCATTTTTGCAATGGCATAGCTTTGCAAATCATAGTAGATACACTTTGTTACATTCTCAACCGAGTTAATCAATATAATTTGTGTATAAGTGTTTCTACTACAGACCAAATTAACTCAGTTAAAAGATAGTACTCTACTCTGTTATGTGAGCATGTATTAATGACTCGCTAGAGTAATAGTCATTACATAAATGTCTTGTTTTCAGAAATATTACTTCGAAAATTCTTCTTCTCTAAAATTTATGAGAAATAACATTCGTTAAAACAAAAACTAAAAATAGTAACCTGAAAGCAAATTAAAATTCCGAAACTATTCAACCGGAGCTGTCCGCTCCGCAGTGACATCTATCGGTGAGTGAGACGAGACAGATCAATTTTTTATAAACGACCGAACCATATCCGGACACGTTTCAGACTACCGTAGAGATAATTTAACACAGATATATATTCGAAAGGTACTGCTTCTCGCTGCCTCTGTCTCGCTCGCGCCCGTTTCAAAGCCGGTACCACTCCCGCATAAATCCCGAGAACCATTAAATTATACACTTGATCGTTTCGGTGGGTTCTTCTGGTTGACAGATAGCAAGATTTCATTCCGGGCGTTCGCAGTCAGACGTCTGCTACCTTATTAATATTTCTATACTGATTTTTTTTCGAGCGACCTCTCTGCTGCTGCCTCGCCGGTTGTTGTCGCTGTCGATGTTGTTAGAGGCACGATGCTGTTGGGTAGAGTGTGTGAATTAATGAGATCAATCGATTAACTGACTTTCCTTTTTACAACATTTAATTTTGAATTATCATGTTTTGAAATGATTAAAGGTTGATGCTCACTATACTTTCCATATCAGCTCCCTTCCATTTACACAAAATATTATGTCATGTAAATGAATAGGACAATGCACACTATCCGTTCCGTTTCCCTTCCATTCCATATCCTTTCCTTCCATACATTTTTTGGCGGACGGACTGAAGCGTATCGGAAACAGCGTTGTCATGTTCTTACATTTGTACCAGCTCTGTTAAAATTTTGCTGATATTTATTTATTCTTTCGCCTCTTAATTAAATCTAGTACCTTTTTCAAAAGATACAAATTTTTAAAATAAAACTTTCGTAATGATATAAATTGTACAATAAAAAGTATGGAACTGTATGGAATGGAAGTTTACGTATAGCGTGAATACAATAAAAAATACGGAACGGATATGGAATGGATATGGAATGGAAATGGAAGGTATAGTGAGAATCAACCTTAAATTGGACTCGACATCATTACTGAGGAACCAGTACATAATTTTAATTTAAAAGCTTCAAAAACTGGAATGGAACCGATAGACAGTAGGATTCATTTTGCAATCAACTCAATTCACAAAATGATTCCATCAAATTTACTATTAAGGATGAGGAAAACTTCTGTCTGCCATTTCTGGATGATTTTATCAGTAGGGTGTCGATCCATTAGCACGTTTGTATAGAGAAACCCGACACACACGAAAGAGTATTGAAAGTATCTGCCACAACCATTCTGGAACAACTAATAAAATAGAACTAGTCAAAACATTACGCCATCGAGCAAACATTAAAATGGATTTGCTTCAGAATAGTTACTCCAAGCCAGACTCAACATGGTCTCTCTCCCTTGAAAATTCCATATAGTAAGATCAGAAAAGAACAGGCGAAAGCCAAACAGTATAGCATTAACACTAGTTTTAAGTTTAAATCTAGGCTTGTGAAACACTTGTGAACAATGCTGGCGTCCTTATCCGAACAACAACAAGCTTTACTCCATCCAACCAAAGTTTACAGAAATTCTGTAAACTTTGACCCAACTCCGTTGTGTGTGAAAGGTTTGCTTTAGTATAGGCTATAAACTCAGTAGTTTTGGATTTATATCAGTTTATACTTGATAACGGTCTGTCATACATCTGACTGAGTCGTTGTTTAAAATTTCAAACTTAAAGACAATGTAAATGGAAGAAGATATGTTTTTAATATTCCATGATATCCAATAATATTTTCTAAAATAATAAACCACTTATTGTAACGAAGTTTCTTCGACAAAATACTTCCACATTGCAATTAGATTTTACTACTAACAAGCAGCTGATATTTATTTCGATAGTTGCAACCCATGATACAAAGAAACCAAGGTATGATATTGCGCAGGTTGGTCGCTACGTCACAGGTGATAACAGGCGCTATTGGTCAGCACGCTCCGCGCGCCAATTCAAATCGTCGGAATATTGTAATGAACCTGTTTTTTGTTTATATACCGTCATTGAACTATCGCTAAGCAAGTTACTGTGGAGCAGTGCGTGAAGATTCAGACTAGGAGGGGAGAGACCGGAGTTCGAATCTCGGCCGGGATATAACTTTTTTATTTAATTTTTTAAATACTGTTGCATTCTATAGTTTATTTGTAGTATAAAAAAAGAACTATTTATTCTGTTATATTTTAATTTCCGTTATTAAATTGATTGTTGGTACAATACCTCATTTAATATAAAATAGTATTCTACTTTTTGAAATGTATCGGGCCCTTATTGTACCTAAAAGTAATATATTTTTACAGTGATATACCATATTGTAAACTATTTAATATTTCAGTCCCTTAAAAAGTTAATTTGTATTGAATAATTGCCTACCATTACAGGAAATGTGAGCTATAATCTTTGATGGGCATATTCTGGGTATTCAAATACTTCCTCTAAATTTTGGGTTTCGTTCAACCGGTTTATTTTCAAAACCTAAAACATCTACATAAAAAAAGAAAAGCACCAGGTTACTAATTATAATAAACTTCACCCTTGGAATTACTTCTATTAGGTACAATTCCAATACATTCATCTGCATTGGCATTTTCTACTTTTAAATGGGAAACAATCAACTTTTTTTAAATGATGTAACAATTCCTCTTGTGGTTACTTTTCCACAGATATCCTCATCTCTGTCCTCATGTCAGTTCAGAGACGATGAACATGAAAATTATTTACCATAAACATCGCAAACTAAAAACCTAATAAACAATTTTATACCGAATATATAAATAAATTTAGTATTCTTACCTATTATCGTCCAAATCCATGTTAATAGATAATTAATATTTTGGATTTTTATCTTTTATTTTTAAATATATCTTTCGAACTGCTGGTTTTAGTAATTATTAAATTAAACGAACTAAAAAGTCAGAAAAAATAAACAATTCTTAACAACAGACCATAACCTTAAAAAAGGCAGATCTACTGTCAACTTTCTTTATTTTTTTATTTCTTATTTTCCTAGTGACGTCACAGGTGGTATGCGCGAACTGAACGAAATTGGAGCCGCTATCGATCATACCTTGTTTTCTTTGTACCATGGATGCAATCTATTCACTTCATACCACCAAAAAATCTACAGACAAAATCTGTTACAGATATCATTGTTGCAATTTCGCCATTCAAGTCACTTTCTTTCTACGATCGAAAAGATTTACAATCGGTAGAACCCTGGCCGTTTTTTAAATAAAATAATTATCCAATCGTGCAGGTATTTTGAGCTTCCCGGCCCGGACCGACCGACACGCGTGGAACGTGCTTGGAAAAACTCGGTCAATTTCGAGTCGCTTTTCGTAGGAACATTTTTAATGGCGTGGACGGAATGCCAGGGACTGCCTGCACCGTGCCCTGCGAGTGCAAATGAAGAGCCATAAAAATAGTTGTCCGGGTGGTAATGGGACAGAAGGGTATGAATAAAGGTGCGCTTGTGACGTGAATAGAAATTAAACGTTTTTTTTAACATACAGTGGTTTTATATTGAAGATTTTCTTCCATATCTAGAAAAAGATGTATGTACAGAGTATCTCAAAATTGAGATATTGAGATCATTGGGATTTTGATAATCCCATTGGGATCTTGGGAAACTACAAGAGATACGGGATCGGTTATCTTATGGACAGGAACTGTCGGAAACAAAAAATATCCATGTTATCCAATAGTAAAGTAGCATTAAGAGCAATCAACTCAGTTACCATCAATTCAAGTGGGTTAAAGAATGCCTAGAGAAGGTCAACAAATTAGGCAAAGAAAAGTCCCCCCACTGTGGATACCAGCCCACCAAGGGATAGAATGTAATGAAAACGCAAACGATCTAGCCAGAACAGGAGCGAACACTCTACTAATTGGACCAGAACCGTTTTGCTTTCCAACTGGAAAGCAACTTGAAGCAGCTCACCTCAGTAGATTGAACAAACACCTAAGTAGATTGACGCTAAGAAACAACGGTGAATGCAGATTCTGTGGGGAAAATGGGGAAACACCAGAAAAATTCATCACTGAGTACACCAAGACGACAATTATTGGTGCGTTCGACTTTGACTGATATCGGAGATGGAGAACTAACCTCTGTAAAACAGTCTCAGATACTGGCTGTTGTCAAAGCCCTGAGACTGTATTATGAGTTATAAATCGTTATAATTCAAGAAAGGGGGACACTCAATAGATTTCTAAGGTCGCGGAGATAAACCCCCTCTTGAACATTCTACATTCTACATTACAAATTCAACAAGTTCATGTTTATAATTTATTTAATTTTAGAAATAAGTTTTAAAAATACAAATGGAATTTATCATATTACCAAAACCTACCTACCGAAAGACTCCTACAATTCTTCTACTCCACTGACACCACTGCAATAACAAGAACCAAAACAGATTTTATAAGCTACCTGACAAGTAACAACAACAACAACAAACAACGCTTTATTGTGCAAAAAGCCAAAACAGCTTCATCGACAAAGCACTCACAAAACAAACAAAAGCACAAAAAAAATATACAAAAAAATACACAATACAAATCATACAATTCAAAAAAATTTAAGTCATTAAAATTACAAAAAGAACATACATAGACAATTGCAGAACAGTAAGCAGTAAATAGATATAATTTTAAGAGTTATAAAATATTAAATACTTGACCTTTGACCAGTGTGTGAGAAGATCTAAATTTTAAAATTCAAAATTGTTCATGATTAAACATCAACAAAAAAGTCGTTTACCGCATATAGGGCCCTCTCCAGTAAGTATGATTTCAGAGCTTTGTGAAATACTGGAAAGAGTGAAAGCGACTTGATATTCAAAGGCAGATGATTGTACATTTTTTTGGCATTGTACAGTATTGAGCCTTTAACTAGTTCTGAGCTCGGGGTTGGCAGATAAAGATCGTGCTCCGCCTTCCTAAGTGGATAGTTATGAGCTGACCTTTCGGGAATAGCAGATATGTGCTTGCGGATTAAGCAAACGGCTTCAAAAATGAATAAAGAAGGAAGAGTCAGTATTTTGAAATTTTTAAAGAAATTCTGGCAGTGAGTTCTACTGTTCAGTCCCAATAAATATCGAACTGCTCTCTATTGAAGTCTGAAAATACGATCAAATTTTGTTGCGCAGCAAGTACCCCATCAGAATGCAAGGGCATAACGAAGATGTGACTCAAAAAGGACATAATAGGCTATTCTAGAGGTTGAGAAGTTAAGTTCCTTAGAAACTGATCTTAGCGCAAAACAGGCAGCGCTTAGTTTCTTTGATAGAGCTTCGATGTGGAGGTCCCATTTTAACGAGTTGTCTACAACAAGTCTTAAGAATTTCACAGAGTCCACGACGTCAATAGTGGTGTTATTAAGTACAAAAGATTGTATAGTACTTTTATATGACAAAACTTTAGTTTTTGATAGGTTGAGGCAAACACCAGAAATTAAATAGGGTCAAGTACTGAACCCTGAGAGACACCACGTTCTATAGGCTTACAAGAAGACATAAACGTATCAATCCTCATAAGCTGCCTTCTGTTGCCAAGATATGACTTAAGCCATTCGAGCGGCACTCCCCTGAATCCATAGTATTGCAATTTGTTAATTAAGATATTATGATTTACGCAGTCGAAAGCCTTAGAGAAATCACAGAAAATTGTAGCTGTAGAGTGATGGTTATTCAGGCTAGAGTATACATTATTAAAAAGATCGAACATAGCATCATTTGTGCAACTGGTGCTTAGAAATCCAAATTGATGGGGAGTAAGTATTTTATATTTAAGGAGAAAAGATAGAAACCTGTTTTTAACCAATCTTTCAATGATCTTAGATAATGTGGGCAGGAGTGCAATTGGGCGATAGTTTGAAGTTTCATCTTAATCTTCATATCTAAACTAGAAGCTATTTTAGTGAATTGACATAAAATACCAGTTTTAACAAGATTTTTTAAAGAATTTACACACTAAACCAATTAGATTATAAACTGACGAATGAATAGGCGGATTTCTTCAAAATATCAATTTCTGGTTAATTTTGTCAACATATCTACATAAAAAAAACAAAATCAAAAGAGAAACACTGTTAAATACACTTCTACTGTCGGCACTCAACTCAAATATAACCATATCAATTACACTCCCTAAACAATGTTTCATTCTATTCAACTCCGGTCCCCCAGTCTTTAAAATCGTTCCCCTTGTACTTTCGGCAGTCTAAATTACAGGTTCCTTTTTCTCTTCTTTCTTGCAAAATTGCCCTGTGCCTTCACTCGATCTCAGTGTTATGTTTGCGCTAAACCCACTTGAGGAACATGGGCGGGAAACAGCGGAAACTATTGTTGCTTTTTGAGCACTAAAGTATCGCTTTCTATTCAATAAAATCGTCAGTAAATTGTCAACGTGCTCGTATTATTGTAGGGTACTTTTAGTAGGTACCTGGGCCCTTACACATCGAGTGCTTTCTACCTCGAGTTTGTTTTTATTTCTGCTTTATTCTTGGATATAATCGATGGATTTCTTTTTCGGGTCGTTAGGATCGGATGGGGAAGCTGTTTTCGAGGGTGTTATTATAGTATTATTTAGGAAATTGTGAAGTTTTTTTGTATTTTTATTAGTGTTTAAGGTGATTTGTTCGATGCAATGACCTTTGAATGGAAAATCTAAATTTGTCACATATTTTTATGCATTTTCAAGTAAATACTTATTCCTTACACTATTTAATTTACCCACATGTTAAAGTAATTAATAACAACTGTTATACCGGGTGCGTCTCAAAAGCGACTCACCCCTATAACTTTTTTATTTTTTAAGTTAAAAAAACGAGATTTGGTATGTTAGTATATGACATAAACTAGGATTGATTGACGTATTCAAATGTTTTCGCTCACTTCCTGTTTCACCGGAAATGACTACAACTTTTGATTTTTAAATGGCACCATCGGTATTTTTTACTTTATTCGATAGAAAATGACACTCTGAATAGAATGACATTTCATATGGCAACTTTTGACATTTTCGTATATATGGTTTATTTGAAATTGTAACATGCTGTTCATAACAATTTGACTCGAAATAGCAAGTGTGTGGTACCAAATTATTCGTAAAAAAAACATTTTTTTTTTGAGTAACCCTCGTTCCATTTGAAAAAATTGAGATATAATCAAAAATACGATTTGGGCATCTTTTGACAAGACACGAAAAACATTAGACGTTCAAATCTATTTTTCCAAGGCTTTTTGATTAAAAAATAGTGTTTTTCAGACAGTCATGGCGCTCCAGATTAAAATTTAAAATACGACTTTATAAAGCGAATATGTCAAAAGTTGACATATGATATGTCATGCTATCCAGAATGTCATTTCCTTTCGAATAAAGTAAAAAAATACATACGTGCCATTTAAAAATCAAAAGTTGTAGTCATTTCCGGTGAAACAGGAAGTGAATGAAGACAGTTAAATACTTCAATTAATCCTAATTTATGTCATTATGAGTATACCAAATCTTGTTTTTTTTTATCTGAAAAAATAAAAAAGTTATAGGGATGAGCCACTTTTGAAACACACCCCGTACAGTCACCCTTGAATATAAATAACTTTGGTTTGCAGTAAATTGGAGCATCAATAAATCATAGGATCAATTATAACAGTTTTGGTTAACATAAAATGAGAATTCTATTAGATTGCTGATCCAGTTAAAAACTTATTCGATCAAAACATACTCTTTAGCTTATCCATCCATAAGAATTGCAAAGAAACCCAACGGATTCATCGAGATTACACGAGATTTATACGATCGAGATTTATACGAATCCTGCAAGCGACACTAAATCGCCCTATTTATAAAACACTGACCCAGCAGCCATCAGACACCAGAGCGGATATCAAATACATCGAAACTAACGCCGACGCAAGAATAAATTGCTTCGGAATCGAAGAATTAGCTATCTGATGAAGGAAATCTTCAGCTGCCCGGAATAATGCCGAATTTGTCCGAGTTTCCGGACGATATTGGGTAAAAGCTTCGTTCCGGGCCATTGCCTTTGTTTTATGGGCAGGATTTCCAAGTGTACACTGTCTTTTTTCTCCGGAGTTGTAAGAAAAAAAGAGCAGGAACAAGGGAAAGATTAGAGTAGGGAATATTGCAGGAAATCCTGAAAACAACGTTTGCTTCTGAGAGTTTCCAGTTACTGTGTTGTTTAAGGGACGATTGAATGAAAATTAACAAGACAGAAACAGAACGTAAATTTTGTTATACAGGGTCGCTTTTATGTATGGAAACGGTCGATTATTAGGTAAAATATAGGAGGTACCGCAAAAAGTTAAATATAAAAGTTATAGGATTTGTAAATATCTATTTACGGGTAATAAATTTAAGTATACACGGTCGGTCATAAAATCGTGCCACATCAAAGTTTCACTTTTTTAAATGGAACCCCCTGTATATAATTGCATATTTCAATTCTTCCTTCAATTCTAAGCAAAAATCGGAATACACACAATGTACCGCATACCAACAGTTTCCGAGTTATTGACTTTTGAAAATGTCACTTAAACAATTCGATTAAATTAATTTCGATATGGTTGGTTTGATTTAATGATGCCATTCTGCCGAAACTGTGACACTGTTGTAATAGGTTTTTAAATTCCTATTAGCTACTAGTAAATTTACGCATACAGGGTCGGTCATAAAGTTGTGTCACATCAAACTTTGTGTCACATCAAAATCACAACATGCGCAACCATCATAGGCGTATTGAAAATACCAGGCACAAAAGTCGACGGTGGTCAGCAATCACCTGTTTTTTACATTTTATATTAACTTGTGACGTCATTTGGAAGAGCTCAATAGAAATATAAAAGAACTAAAGCTTGTTTGGAAAGCAATTTGACATTCGTGACGTCAGCACTCCGACAGTCTAACGTATCGCTAATTGCCATTCGCAAATATATTCCAGATACGTATAGTGATATTGATAGTAGTATTAATATTTTGATATTTGATTTTTATCGTGATGGCTTTTTATAAAAGTGAAGAATTTACTAAGAAAAATATTAATGATGGAGATGAACGTGTACGGATTCATGAATGGTCACGGTCACGATCACGACACTATAGAAATGTGAGGTATGTATGTATATATATATATATATATATATATATATATATATATATATATATATATATATATATATATATATATATATATATATATATATATATATATATATATATATATATATATTATATATAGTATATATATATATATTTACCTCTATATATATATTGATATATATATATATTATATATATATATATATATGTATATATATATATATATATATATATATATATATATATATATATATATATATATATATATATATAATTATATAAGGGTTCTTGCCACTTAACTGCTAATATAGAAATTTTGTTTGTGTTTTATGCTATTTTATAATTTGGCTTGCCTGAAACCTTTTACTATCGATAGTTGCGCCTCGGTGGTACGAAAGTACTACCATTGCACGCAGGTTGCTATCTCCCGTTCGGGACTTAATATCTAACCGATACTTTCCGACAAGTCGGAATTAACTATCTCTGCGCTGTGGTTAAATTTCTATATGCAAGCAGTTAAGTGGCAAGAAAACATATATATATTTTATTAATACCTCTACTGCAAGAAATTATATTTTCTATATATATATATATATATATATATATATATATATATATATATATATATATATATATATATATATATATATATATACATAGAATTAATGGCATTAATTTGCAATAGCACCTCGAACCCACAGTTTCATTATGGAGCCAGATTAAACCAATCAGAATGAGTATTATGTTACCGTAAAAGCCCGATTGTTGGTTCAACGTAGGGTTACCCACGTAGGAGCCCGATATATGCAAAAAAGGTCACTTTAGGTTAAGTTTAGATTAGACCTATATTTTTATTAATGCAAAACCAACTAAAACCTAATTCTAATCTAACCTATAATGTCCCTAGTCGATAAATGTCCCTAGAGTAAATAAATACCAGAGCCATCAAATAATGACGAGTCAGACTGAACGGCGCTGAACGCCCGGAGCCGGTCGCCGGGCAGTACGTCATGCCACGCCCACTCCGGTACGACGTCGTTACCCGGCAATAATAGCAATTTGTTACGGTCGCGGCGGTAATAAGCCCGACTAGATCTAGATCTTCCGATAGTCGATGCTGCCGTTGCTGCCGCTGCTTGTACTGCCTTGATAGAGCTCGTTTTGCTTTGCCGGGGATTTTGGTATAAATTGAACCACATTCTTAAGATGTAACTCATCCGTCGCAAATAGTGCCTTGTTACACATTATTTTTAATATTTATAATGGCATTAGATAACAATTAATTAATAGATTATATAACAAACGAGCGTATATGTGTTTTATTGATTCGAACGCTTTTTCTAGCGTTCGACCGTGTGCAGCTAAGAGACGTTGTACACCTTCTTTACAATAGGCAAATCCCACACAACCTCGTTAAAACCATACAAAACATATATGAAGCGAACCAAATTCAAGCTAAAATTAACGGGGTCCTGACCGAACCAATAAATGTAGGCTGTGGTATCCGACAAGGTGACTCCCTGAGCCCTCTTCTTTTCAACATCATTATGGACGAAATAATAGGAAATGTACGTTTACTGAAGGGATACAGTATGGGCGACCAGGAAATTACTATTCTATGCTATGCCGATGACGCCGTATTGGTAGCTGAAAATGAGAACGATCTACAGCGCTTATTACATCGATTTAATTGCATTGCCAAATCACTTAATATGATAATACCCAGAAAACTAAATGCATGACGACATCAAAAGTACCACTAAGATGCAAACTGGAAGTCGAGGGCAATGTTATTCATTTAAGTATCTAGGCATAGAAATCTCAGGATATGGTGATGTAGAAGCGGAGGTGCGAGAACGGACAACGAAGGCAACCAGAATAGCAGGATTCCTGAATGATACAATATGGCGAAATAAAAACATTGAGGTGGAGACTAAAGCGAGAATTTACAAGGCGACGGTACGACCAATAATGACACACTGCAGAAACTCGACCTGATACAGCGAAAACTAAACAACTACTAGAAACAACCGAAATGAGAGTACTACGCAGAATAGCTGGAAAGACGCTTCTGGACAGGAAGAGAAATGAAAGCATAAGAAGAGCGTGCAAGGTGGAATATGTAAATGAGTGGGTACTCAGCAGAAAGGAAGAATGGAACGAGCATATCAGCAGAATGGATAGTGAGAGTTGCACGCGACAAATCACCGCTAGGTCGCAGAAGCTTAGGACGTCCACGAAAACGATGGAGCGACAACTTGTCAGTCTAACCGGTAGAGACGACGAAACCAAACAGGCGATTCGCCTAGTATGAAGAAGAAAGAAGAACAAGAAGAAGATAATGGCATTAGATTAGATTTTTGAGGTCGCAATCGGCCTGTTCCACTGTAACCTGCAACCTTTACAAATCTGTTGTTGTCTTCTTCTGATTTTGTAATGGAACACCCTATATATTAATTGATTTTTGCATTCTGGCAAGAAAATAAAGGTTAGTTTCACTAAAGAAGCATATGCCTAAAATGTAAGGATTTTGACATATTTCACATTTTGTGAAAATGAAGAGTAAATTTTAAATTTCAATAACACCTACCTAAATTTTAATTTATCCTGTATAGCCTGATATTGAATTACAATAACCATTGTTTGTTAAGCCAAAGTAAAATTTGCCCCGAAAAGTTATAAAGGGCGAGACAAAATTAATCTTGAACATTAGTCATCTTTAAAAGCAATTTACTCTTTTATTTTAAATGGAACATCCAGTATAATATTCCGGTGTTCAATGAGGAATTAATATATCTTTACAATATTATTTAGGTTGCCTATACCTCAGGCTAAGATTTTCCTAGATATTTTAATTTTTATGATTTTGCGTTAGTAACACAATATATGTGGCTGCGATACACCTATTGTTAATTTAACAAAAAATAAAGAATGTAGAGTAAAATATTCAGGGGTAATAAAAAGATACGACGTACGCTTAAAACATATTTTAATTATTACAGAATTAAAACTAGATATAAACGTATAATTATGTGACAAAAGTTAGCTAGATGAAATCAAATGCTCAAAATGCTTCCTTTCCTGTTCACGGCATAAAATGATTCTCTTTTCGAAAGATCTTTTTATTTTAAAATCATATGTTCTAATTTTAAAAATAGCTACAATCATTTCTTTCATGTTGTCGACAATAGTTAGTCGAGTTTTGTAAACATTGTCTTTAACATATCTCCATAGCAAAGCCCAGACTAGATATATCAGGAACATTTAAGTATTCTATTAACTGGTGAATGCACACTGCATTCACCAACTATTAGAATCATATCAATTCTCTCTGATGTAGGATAATACAACTTTAACAACATATAGTTGTTAAAGTTGGACTAATTAGACAGCTATGTTGAAGTAATGTTAGACATATCACAGCCACCTAGATTTTATCAACTAATACAGATCTACTGACACTAAATCATAATAATAAAAGTATCTAAGAAAATACTTGTTTGATGGGTAGGCAACCTTAATAGTATTTTGAAGTGATATGAATTCCCCATTGAATATCGGAATAATATACTGGCTGTTCCATTTAAAATAAAAGAGTAATTTGTTTTCAAAGGTGTAAAATGTTCGATATTAATTTTGCCTCATCCTGTATAATTTTTTGGCTCAAGTTTTAATTTGATTTAAAGTAAAATTGTTATTTTAACTACGTATTAGGCTATACCGGGTAAATTCCAATTTAGGCAGCTTTTATTCAAATTTAAAAAGTGTTCTTTATTTTTAGAAAATGTTAAATATGTCAAAAATCTTACATTTGCATCATATACTTCTCTAATAAAACTCACCCTTATTTTTTCCTAGAATCCGAATATCAATTAATATATAGGGTGTTCCATTACAAAAAACACAACTTTGATATGTAACTTTTTTGGGGACACCCTGTAGAAGTCTCTATTTTAAAAAGTGCAACAACCTACATGTGCTCACAAAATTTCGCTTCAATACAAACTGTCGTTCTCCTTGGAGTCTTCGCGTTGTGAGGGGCGCCAACCTGCGTTTAAGAAAATACAATTTACTATTTTATTTTAAATGGAACAACCAGTATATTATTCCGGTGTTCAATGGGGAAGACCATTTCGTGCAAGAGTAAGACCAAGACTAGTCTCACTCATCACAAATCGCGTGATACTTTTTTTAAGATTGCACACCCCAAAAGTAATGAACCACACGCCGCTACTGCAAGTACCCACTGAATATTGAACAGACAGAGTATCCTAGAAAACTGTCCACTATAAGAACGACATTCTCACATCGTAACTCGATACCTTTTTCTACCTTCTTTTTTTCCTTCTCTTACACCATGTTACTGATATATATACGAACGGCGATGGTAGCCGTCTTCGGTACCGCTTTCTATACACATCCTCCAGGTCTAAATCACTAGATATGCTGGCCCCGAGCGAGCGCCACACAGTCGTTATTCACATGGTACGACCTAACACAATATATACATGGAGAGGAGTACCATAAGTATGGTACTTGTCGAAGGCCGGGCGGGAGTTAAACACACAGGCCGAGCTCAATTCAAAACCGAAACGTGATAAAATGGATCTCGTTCGGTGTGAGTTTCATTAAGTCGTCGATGGTACTATGGGGGAATTTATAGTCTGCGAGGTTTAATTTTGAAAATAAACAGTACTTAGATGAATAAGTTTCGATCGAGTTGATGGAGGATTGATTATGCTTTGGAAAGTTATCGTTAGGCTGTTAGTAAACTAGATTACAGATAATTTTCAGTAGTTTGTTTCAGTTGTATTAGTCTCATCATATGGCCTTATTTGTTTTAAGCTGATTTATATTTGATTACATTGCAAATTATATAAATTAGTAACGATTCATACGTTTTATTGTCTTTCCAGTTAAGGAATGTAGAATGTAGAATGAGTAAGAGGAGGGGTTGATCACTGCGACCTTAAAGATCTATTGTGCCCTCCTTCCTTGAGTCATCACAGTGTATAACCCATCATACCCTTGTTGTAGAGGGGACAGGGTATTTCCCATCATCCTCTGACAACAGTTCTTTCTCCGAGGGTACACACCCTTCCACGGTTGAAGTTTGGCCCTCCGTGCCACCCTTCACAGTCGAGGAGCTTGCCTCCGGCTGAGGAACCCGTGAGGTGGAGGCTGGAGGATCTGTCTCCATTTTCTCCACCTCTTTAACTTGATCTCTACTTAGACCTGATACCGGTGTTGTCCCGTATCTGTAATAGAGGATATGTCCCTCTTTCTCTATTGCCTCCTTGGATTTGAGGTCAATTCCTATTGTAAGAACCTGACCATGACCCTCCTCCCTCGAGTTGATGACTCGCCAACTCGATATCCTGACATGAAGTTCTGACCCTGGATAAGGCTCAGCAGGTAGGTGGCATCTTTCCCCTTGCTCCTCGGCAGAAAGACCGTGATGGCCGCCCCTTTCCAGTTAAGGAAAAGGAAATTTTAAAATCAGCTATACGAGTACCCAAGTAGCATTTTCACGACTTGCGACCACATGTTTACTAAACACAACGTTGGATTAGTTACAAAAAATAGTTAGCTCCCTACCTTGGGTATTAAAATAAATTTAAACGTTTTTATAACGTTGTACCGACGTTGGACTAGTACTACAGCAAAGTAGAAGCTTCTGCGACGTCGAATAAACGTTGTCTTGTAACCTTTTTTGCTTAAGTGATCTTTAGGTATTCGGACAACGTAGTTACAACGTTGGACAATATAAAGTTTTCCGACGTCAGTTTCAGGACCTATTCCAACGTTATGCAAACGTCGTCTGTTTTACTAATTCCAACGTTGTTTAGATTTCCTTATTCTTACGTTGGTAGGACGTCGAGTCACTACCTTTATGCAACTGTATTGAACCATAACCTTAAATCTTAAATTTTCACTTCATTGTTCTGTTCAGTCAGACAGTTCAGTGCTGTTTTTGTTTTTATAAAAAAAACTTAATTAAAATGGGACATAAGAAAGGTACATAAAAAACTAAATTTAAATATATATCGACATATATTACCGATAGTTTATCCACTCCCTCGTTTATTTAGATTATAGAGGGCGGCACAAGCTAGATTCTAGGATGACTAAATTAGGCAATCTTGCGACTAGTATACTACCTGTTAAGGCCGAACTGCGACTTTATTAGTCCAGTATGCGACTACTCGAACTACTCCATCTTAATCTCCAAAACAACAAAGTGAAAACCGCCATGTTGTTAAATAAGAAAATATTTCGTTCCTAAAATAGCAATTCCTGCTTTTTGAATCCATTAACTTGAAATATTTGACCCTAAAAAACACGCGGAAACAATTTTTTCGACTGCGAATAAATTATTTTCATTTTACTAAAAAAAAATTCAAGAAAATTTTTAAAACTTCTTTAATTTTAAGGCCCATTAGTATTTTTCAAAGTAGAAACAATACATTTATCAATAAAGTTGTTGGCGTTTAACTTTTTTGCCTTGGGTATCGAGTTACAGAGTCGGTTAAAGCGTTTCACTAATTATGATCTTCAAACAT
The DNA here is from genome assembly GCF_002938485.1 of Sitophilus oryzae. NCBI lineage: Eukaryota > Metazoa > Arthropoda > Insecta > Coleoptera > Curculionidae > Sitophilus > Sitophilus oryzae. The sequence goes on along the minus strand of NW_022147419.1, from coordinate 3,019,536 downwards.
CCTCCACACTTAAATACTTTTCTTTTGTTTTCCTTCACTGCCATCTGACATATGTCTCTAACTAAATCGTAAAAATAATATTTTTACTATAATTATCCCAATTTAATATAAAACGCGACTTAGACGCCATATTAGTTTTGTATTTCTGTGAATTAGGATTTTAAACAACGTTGCAGTTTGTACTAAATTAGGCTTCTAGCCAACGTCGGTATCCAACGTCGTTTCGACCCAAAAATTATTCTCCAAACTAGTGCAGACTAGGGTTGGCACGAGGTTGTGCCGACGTTGCGCCCCGACGTTTGGTCGCGTGACACAACGTTGTCCCGACGTCCAAATGCTGCTTGGGTAGATTGAGTAGATGTTAGCTTGGAAAGGAATTACTATACACGATGATTTAACCCAAGTTTATGAAAAACTGCATACCGGATTTTTTTGAAAATTTTAATTTTTACATAAAAGCACCTACTCTATCGATCTAAATTATTTTCGACGTTACGGTGTTGCCGCGTCATTTGAAAAGTATTAGATAAATAAATAAATAAATGCGTTTAGTGTCATTTTTTTTTTAATTTGTAGACAAAGGTAAACTAAACAAACAAGGTACACAAACAAACAAACAAAAGATAATACGTAAATTAGTATAGATATATAAAATAGAATGTTTCTTATTTTAAATACAGGGTTCGACAATAGTGCGTCGGGCGTCTATTGCTCCTAGATTATAAAATTTGGGAATTTTGATTAAGTTCATGCCTAAAATATGTACGAGGATGTATTTCAGGAAAATATTTTAACTTCTATAGGGTGGCTCAAAAAAGTGTGAGTGGATCGGGATGATCTTTTTTAAATGGAACGCCCTGTATATAATTGCATTTTTGGCTTTTTTCAGATCACTTTACATAATCCTAATATATGAGTAAATATATTTCGGTAGATTCCAGAGATATTTATAAATTAATAAAAAATATATATTTTTCAAACTTCCTTAAAAAAATTATAATAAATACAAGAACTGTCTGTCTGAAATAAAAACCGTTTAATGCCGATTAAAAGTTGTCTCTTGATATTTTGTCGATTTCGGCCTCGGTGAGATAAACGCAATTTTATTAATTTGCCTTGATCCAAGTCTATTAGCAACCCTTAACCAAAAAATATGAAAAAAAGTTCCTATAAACATGGGTATGGAAATGCATAGTTTTTGTGTTAGAGGATGTTAAAACTTTTTAAAATTAGGTTTTTTGTAATTATCTTAAATACCAACCATTACTTTGTTAATTGAAATTGCTCTAGGTTGGCTTAATAGTAATAATAACTAATACTATAATATTTAATAATAAATAAGGTAAAATATATAATTTATTAATTTTATTTTTATTTTAATTTTATTGTGATTAATAAAATTGCGTTTATCTCATCAAGAATGCCGAATATATCAAGAGATAACTTTTAGTTGGGATTAAACGGCCTACACAATTTTGATATCAAAAGAAAAAAGTCAGTAGCGAACATGTTTTTTTTGAAAAATATTCCAGTGATATATGCACGTCCCTGGTGAATATGTTGACACTTTTTAGCTTTAAAATATGTAGCATTTATACCAGACTTTTACCCTCAAAATTTCATTCGAAACGCTAAAAGTACTTGGAAAAAAAGTATAATAAATCGAAAGATTATTAAAACTTTAACACCCTGTAGCTACAAAACAAAGCAGAATCGGACCTATGTTGATATGAAAAATTATTCTTATTTTTACGTGACGAATCTCCTCACGAGAAATGGCACATGTTTTCTGAAACACCTTGTATAAAACTTTAAAATACATAACATACAATATTACTATTTCGTGCCGATGAGTGTATGTTACTAAATTTATTTCCATAATCATGTTTTCCTCAACATTTATTTCCTTGTTCCAGGTAAACCGACCGCTCACCATGAAAAAAGAGGGTATCCAAACCCGAAACCGCAAACTCTCCTCCAAGAGCAAAAAGAAAAAATCAGGCGCAGCGTGCCTGAGTCTAGGTGGCATGATGGGTGACATGATGAAACCCCTGGACTCGTCCAAGGGCGGCTTCGGCCAGTTCAACTCGATGGGCGGCGGCCACCCGCACCTCAACGCCGCACTACACCCCCACCACGCCATGAGCCACTGGTACCAGAACAGTACGCATCCGCACGGGTTCGTTAGTGGACCGCCTCCTCCAGCGCCGCCACCGGCTGCGTCGTACCACCACCACATGAGTTCGTTGAGCGCAGCCGGGTTGGGATTGACGTCGAATGGAATGGTGAGTGGAGATTTTTTGAGTTGTAGCAGTTAAGTTTTTCCTGGCTCCGAGCTTTGTATACCCAGCTCATAAATTATAGCAAATAATTATTAATTATAACCATAATTCATGGTTATTACACTCAGATGCTAAAGAAACGTAACGGATTTTTTTAAATCAAATTTAAAGTTTTATATTTATTTTATTTTTAGTTCATTTTTCTTGATTTTTTTTAGCAAACTGTATACAGGGTTGTTCACCACATACGACACGGAGTATTGTAGTTAAACGATGAGATTTTTACAAATTGTAAGTTCTGGGTTCGATGAAGGACTATTAGAGGTACAATTTAAAAATAATTTTACAAGATACAGAGTGTCCCAAATAAGTAAAAAATATCAAAGTTGTATTTTTTTAAATGGAACACCCTGTATATTATTACATTTTTAGTTTCTACGATTAAAATAAAGGTAAATTTGATTAAGATTTATTATACTTAAACCTTACCGTTTTTGAAATATTTTCAATTTTGTGAAATTGCAGTAAAAATGTTAAGGCTTCATTTCTCCAAGGGTATCAAAGTTTTTAATACTAAATATTTACTGAAGTTTATTTACTGATCAGTTATTGTGTTGCAATAATAAAAATAATACTACCTTATACAGAGTGTCTAAAAATTTATTTTAAATAATTATTAGCTTCAAACGGCAATAACTTGTTTAATTTAAATGGAACACCCTGTATATTTTACGAGAATCAGATGCACAATTTAATTGTCTATCAAATTATATTATACCATTTTTTACCTATCTCTTTAAGTTTCCGTAGAAAATGCATTTTCTTGTAATTTAGAACTTATTTATCAATATACCCATGGACTATTGACATTTTAGATTATTTTTAAAGATGTACCAAATTTTTAAAGAGTACAGATACTAATATTGTCGATATAATTCGTATATTATTTCATTAAAAAATTAAAAAAAACTGTATAAATATTTGTTAAAGAGGACCAATTAATATGATTCCAGTATTCAAATTACATTAACTGTCTGTTTGCGTTGATTAATAATAATTGCTCCAAATACGAAAAAACTGAATTTTGTATGGGCATTAGACAGTGTGATAAAAAGTAACACCTTAAAAATGATATTTCATTTTTTAATAAATGCTTGTTTATAACAACAGAGACTTTAATTTGATAACTTATTATTATATTGATTTCTGACTCAAATCCACATTTATTTATAATAATTTATTAACGAACACAATTAAGTATGTAATTAATTAGTATATGGGCGGAAATAATGGTGTTATATTTAATTAATGGTATACTCTTTTATAAAGATTTAAATAGTTTTCTTTTTGCATACAAATGGGCTAGTAATATTATCGTTTTGCTAAAAACGATAATATTACTAGTCTGTACATTTTGTACATTTGTTGCTTTAAAAACAATCTAAAATGTCAATATTCCATTGATATATTGATAAATGAGGTCTAAATTATAAGAAAATGCATTTTATACGAAAACTTGAAGGGATAGGTAAAAAATGGTATAATACAATTTGATAGACAATTTAATTGTGCATCTGATTCTCCTAAAATATACAGGGCATTCTATTTAAATTAAAGAAGTTATTGCCGTTTGAAGCTAATAATTATTTAAAATAAATTTTTAGACACTCTGTATAAGGTAGTATTATTTTTATTATTGCAACACAATAACTGATCAATAAATAAGCTTCATTAAATGTTTAGTATTAAAAACACTGATACCCTTGGAGAAATGAAGCTTTAAAATTTTTACTGCAATTTCACAAAATTGAAAATATTTCAAAAACGGTAAGGTTTAAGTATAATAAACCTTAATCAAATTTACCTTTATTTTATTCGTAGAAACTAAAAATGTAATAATATACAGGGTGTTCCATTTAAAAAAATACAACTTTGATATTTTTTATTTATTTGGGACACTTTGTATCTTGTAAAAATATTTTTAAATTGTAGCTCTAATAGTCCTTCAACGAACCCCAAACTTACAATTTGTAAAAATCTCATCGTTTAGCTACAATACTCCGTGTCGTATGTGGTGAACAACGCTGTATAAATATATTAACTTTAATTTGTAAACTCAGTTTTTTATAAACTTTAATATTATGCTTTATTATACAGGGTTGTAATGTACCCTGAATGGTTGTTTTTTGCCTTAACTTTAAAACACTTTGTGCAATAATTTCCTAAAAAAAAAAAATTTTCCTAAAAAAAAAGCAAATTTTCGTAAAACATTATTTCTCTGTCAGAATATATCATATACAGGGTGGTCCGAACTGTATTCCGGAAACTTTGGCAGCATATTCTGCAAATAAAAATAAGTAAAAAGTTCGTATAAATGTATGTCCTAAAATTCTTAGTTTCGGAGATACAGGGTGTAGAAATTTGATTTTTATTTCGATTTATCCATTTCGATTTTTCCAAATAATTTATGCAATAAGGTCAATATTTGGATAAAAATTGGGTTCTGGGAGTTTTTTGACATGATAAATTTGATGTTGATGTCAATATGACTCCTACTTGTAGAGGGCGCAACCTACATATTTTTGACTGGTTTGAAGAATAATTACTTTTCTTCTATACCTGTATAAAACTACTGAGAAAAAAATACATTTACGACGTTTTTGCTACGAGTAATGGTTCTCGAGATATTTAGAATCAAATATCGGATATATTTATCAATACCTGTCGTCATTGATATAAATTAAACATGTTGACCAAAAGTAATTAGACTGAAATCATACATTTGAATTTCCACTCTAAATATCTTGAGAACGGTTGCTTGTAGCGACTTTTACCAAGGGACATTTTTTACGTAAAAAATCACGGAAATGTATATTTTTTCACTCAGTAGTTTTATACAGGTACGAACGAGTTATTACACTTCAAAACAGTTAAACACATGTAGGTGGCGCTCTCTACAAATAGGAGTCATATTGACATCAAAATCAAATTTCTCATGTCAATAAACTTCCAGACACCAATTTCCATCCAAATATTGACGTTACTTCAGAAATTACTTGGAAAACTTGGAAAACATTACTTAAAAATGAAAATTCTACACCCTCTATCTCCGAAACTAAGCATTTTAGAACATACATTTTACGAAGTTTTTGACTTATTTTGATCTGCAGAATATACTTCCGAAGTTTCCGGAATACAGTTCTGACCACCCTGTATATTCACATGAACCAAACAAGAAAATGCTCAGAGATATTGTTCTGACCGACAAATAATGTCTTAGTAAAATTTGCTTACGAAATTATTGCACAGGGTGTTTTAAAGTTAAGGTAAATAATAACTCTTACTTATATTAACCCTGTACATAGGGGTGTCTCACTTGGTTAAAAAAATGTACATGTACTGCCAAAATATCATTTTACTACCAAGCAACTACCAAGAAAATGTACATGTAATTCCAATAACGATAAACCCCTCGACCCTGTATAATAAGTAAAATACTAAAAAATGAGTTTACTAATTAAAGTTAAAATGTCAAAATTTAACTACTGTTGTTATCTTTTTACCAACACGTCTATGAAAACGATTGATTTTAGGTAATATCAGTTTATCAGTCTAAACATCAAAGGCTTTAATAAAAGTCTTATCTGCTAAGAATGAGCCTAATTTTTGTTTCACACCCTGTATATTATGTTTTAACTTAGTTTACATTATATTTATTTTGTTTCAGGCCGGATGGAGGTCAGAATACACGTGATAAGTGGGCCACAACGGCACAGCTATCGACTCAGTTTCACAAGTCCTGTAGATATTTAATTTTAGGTAAACTTAAGACATAAGATCAAATGAATTCCTACCCCGTTCCCCGTCTTTCTCACCATACCTTTTAGATGAGTAAGAGTAAGAGTAAATACTAAATAATATATTTATTGGGCGTTTGTTACTTGTAAGAAAGCCAACAGAGAAGATTATATTTATCTAGTTAATGATTTTAACAGTGATTTTTCATTTTATACAACTACCAAGTCAGTTTACACTTCGAAAAACTGCAATTTTTATTTTCAAGCCTCACAAAAGTATTAATTTTTGCGACGTGAGTTATTTTTTATACAAGACGATAAAATGGTATTTTATCGTCGATCGAAAAGATTAATTCACGAGCGATGAACTCGCGAGTGAATTCATTTTTCATTCATAATGCAATTTTATCGTCATGTATAAAACAATATTCTTTTCCATAGCGAGTTACGTTTTAAAAAATATTCAGAAATTATTATTTCAAGGGATTTATTACGAGTAGAAAAAATATTGTGCTGGGTTGGCGTTGGTTTCTATGTAATTTGATAAATAAATAAAGCTGTCTCTTTAGTTGTCTGTTTTGAGTCAATAGTTTTTAATTCTCTTTCGTGTCGATTGCTGATTGAATTGGAGCCAGAAATGACTCAAAACGAAATTAAATTACCAACAGATATTCAGGCTGAAGCGACAAACGCCATATCCTAACTACTTCCATTTAAATCCCAAATAACTTATGAAAAGGAATACAAAAATTTTCAATAATGTAAGCAATTAAAAAACGTGAGAGAAGAAATAAAGTTTTTAACCTATCCTCGCTGTTAAAGTATCATTTAATCTACCCTTGGGGTTAAAGTACTATTTTATCTACTATTTTTGATAGATATAAGGCAATTTTAACAGTTGCTATGGAAAACAGTATATTATTGTTGACATTATTCACATAAAGTGTCAAATTTAACGAGTGTAATCATAGTTTCTCGATATATAATTACTTAGAAGGTATTACTTTTAAATATTTTTATATTATTTGCAACGTTTGACATTGTTTCAGGACTTTCGGAAGAAATCAAAAGTTTTTGACAGTGAAAGTGACACATGATGGCGCGTTACTTAAAGCCATTGAAAACTTTGTTTTATCTTTAACACTAAGATCTTACTGTCTTATTTACTGTACTTCCTGTTACGACTTACATTGATCTATCCATAAGGAAAATCACTCTTAAAGCCATTAAATTAAACAAATACAATGTGTCCCAATATTTCGTTGACACAGAACCACGAAGTAATATAGTAATCGGTTAAACAATTTCAAATGATGCAAATTATATAAAAATATTTGAAAGTAGGTAATACCTTGTATGTAATTATATATCGAGAAACTATGGTTACGCTCGTTGAATTTGACACTTTATGTCAGTTTAGTAATATATTTTTATACTTTTGTGCTCAGGCTTGAAAGTGCTTTACTTTTATACCTAGGCGTTAAAATTACGTTTTTATATTGTCAATAACGTCGCAAAAATTAATATTTTTGTGACGTTTGAAAAAAAAAACTTGTTTGTCCTTTAAAGGGCATAAAATTTAAAAGAAATATTACATTTATTAAGATATTTTATAAATCGATATTCCGATTTGAATGACAACCCGAGTACTTATGTTTTGGTAGTTGCTTTAACATTTGACTTTCACAAAAAAAACAGAGAGAGTACGAGGAGGAACAAAACTACCCTCACCCCTAATTAAGTCCTAGTAGAATTATTTTGCAACTTCAACAACAATTTATTTATTTTTTTCATAAAAAGGCCCTTCTCTTGTAAAAAACGCCACCTCGTATAGTTTCTGAGAAAAAAAAAAGATTTTTGAACCTGACATACAAAAAATATTTCTTTTCACATGAAGCCTTAAAATCTAGTAGGCAATAATAATGTAATTAACGATAATATGAAATGTTGTGTCACAACTGATCTCTGAGAATAAGATTCATCAATTTTAAGTTAATTAACTTTTGGATTTATTTTTGATTGATACTCTCTAAGGTACAAACGAAGAATTCTTGTGTAGAGGTAAATTGTCTTCAAGTAACTTATCTTGATTCCAAAAATATGTAGTATACATAAATTTTTTGCCACGCCTATTAAGCTATCTTGTCCACTTCGTTCTAAAAGAGGTTCTAAAAAGAGCAATGGTTAACTGCAAGTTCTGCTAGTAAATTTTTTTAAACTTGAAGTTTCACTACAAAATTAATTTCAACCGTTTAACTGTCAAAACGAATAACAATGTCAGGAAATAAATAAATAAATGCGGCAACTTGACATGTTTTTATAGCAGTGCTACAACCCGACTCCCAGCGGGAAATTTAAATTCCACTTAGTCAGCCCAGGGCCGAATATGTCCATGATTGGCAATAGTGAATTTAAGAATCGCGCCCTCCATTACGGGCATCACGTAACTAAAAATTTAATTCGTATTGCTAGTTCTGTGTCCACGGAATATTGGGATACCCTGTATTAAATAGTTCGTATATTATCTTCTCTTTTGCTTTCTTACATTGCAAGCGATTTAAGGAATTATTTTCATTTGATCTCTCAATCTACATACTTTGTTAAAAAGTGATGACAGATCTGGTCACGAGACTTAATAGTAGTAAATTTAATTTATTTCCACTCGTTATGTAAATAAATTAGGTATATACTTATTGTATAAATTCATTGAAACGCAAATATATTGATATCAAACACCTTTAAGTAATTTAAAATTAAAATGTACTATCAAATCAAAAAGAAAAATACCTTACAATACCCGGCAATTTAATTTTCATTTAATTTGGTATTGAACCAAAACAATATGGGTCATTTAAAGGTAATTTTTTCATGATTTAATGGTACAAAAGCCCAGAAATTCGTGATCAGAGGTCAGATATATTGTGTAATTAAGTACAAAATAAAGATTGTAAACGTGTATATTTGTTGTAACCTACGTTGTACATAGGCGCTAGTTTGTTTCTACATGAATTTGTATTCGGTGGTATATAAAGATAAATAAGAGGCAAAAGATATATATGTATATATAGGATGTTTAAACAAATAATGTGCAATCCTCAGCTCGTCAGATTTTTATTTATGTCTATTCATATCCTAATTATTGTGTGACGTTTGATTTTTTAAAAAATACTTATATACAGAGTGGTCAAACATTAATTAATATAATGTAAATCGTTTTTATACAAGGTTTGCTCTATTTTATTGATTCTTTGTGACATTCTGCGCAACTGTAAGGTTAAAATATACTTTATCCGTTATATTTTTTTTATATAATAAATACATTTATTTTAAAATTAAAAACAATAAAAATTTTCTTGAGAATATTTGTTCCCAATGCTGGATTTTATTATGTTATATAAATATTTTATATTTCAATTCAAAAAAAACTTTAGAGAAAATTATACCTGATTAAACAAAATAGAGTAAATTTTTGTATCATAATTATTTAATATTTTATAGTGTATAATCGACTGAAAACAACGTCATAATAAGCAAAGAAGTAAAAGTTATGTTTAAGCTTTACTATTTCTAATGGCTGAAGATCTTAATGACTGCAATGAAAGCTAATTGAGAATTATTTAGATGTTAGCCCGAATTAAAATGTTATTTCTATGCCTATTGTGACGTTGTTCTTATTCAAACACATGACATTATTTATTTTAGTAATAATGGTACCATTTGTTCAGTAATTAATTGAAAAATTATATGTATTTATTGCTATTAAAAAATGTGTTTCTTTTTAAATTTAAAATTTATATCCAAAAATAATATTTTGCCATCGTATATACTGACTCACTCTGTATATTTTTTTGTATTGCATAGTAACATCTCTACAGACTGCAACCGTATATTTATGTAACAAATTGAATTAGTCTAAAATCTTAAAAATATGAGTAAATAAAATTTAATTTTTCCTGCAAAGAAAATTGAAGTCTCTATAATTTTCCTACAATTTTTTTTTTCAAAAAATAATTTATTATTGTTCTAAGGAGGCTTAAATTTTCTTTATGCAAACCTCATTATATTTTGTTGTTTTTAAAACAAAAATATTGTAAAAGATTTTTATTGCCTATATTAGGTATACCTATAATGTTAATTTAAAGAAAATTTGGAAGAATTTTATACAGTACGAGTTAAAAAAAGATTTATACGGAGTATTTCAAGAGTTTAAAAAACCTTCTTGTGTTTCTTAAAGCTTTAAAAAAGGACATAGTTTAAAAAAAATTATTTATAATTTCTATTTTTCTTTCTATTAAAAAAAACTCTTGAAATACTTCTAATGTTTAAAAAATTGCGGTAAAACAATTTTGGTTCAAATTTATTATATTTATCGTTTATAAAATGCTGTATAAAATTTAAAATCAAAAATCTATGCAGATTTCATGTCATGTTTAACTGATGATCGAACAAAAAGATCCAAAAAAAGTCGTAAAAATTTTTGTTAATTAAAAAAAAACAGCGATTTTTAGGGTTTCGATTATACGTTAAATTGTAATAAGCAGAATAGAAAATAATTCAAGAAATTTTAAACAATGTATTATAAAAAAAGGTTGATGTATGCTCTTCGTGTGATATATTAAAGATATTTAAATCCTTAAAATTGAAGTTACTTTTATTTTAATCCCCTTCTCAGATATATTAGTGCTAATGAGTGTTAAAAGAACACAAAAAAACAGATTGTGATGCTACGATGAAAAAAAATCGTCAAATTGGCTTGTAACTGACCCTCAGCGACATTCATCATATAATTTAACATATTAATATATATTGTTTATACAAGACGATAAAATTGTATTTTATCGTTGATCGAAAAGATTAATTCACGAGCGATGAAATCGCGAGTGAATTAATTTCGGAAGACGATAATGCAATTTTATCGTACTGTATAAAACAATATTTTCTTCCATAACGAGTTACGTTTTAAAAAATATTCAGAAATTATTATTTCAAGGAATTTATTACGAGTAGAAAAAATATTGTGCTGGGTTGGCGTTGGTTTCTATGTAATTTGACAAATAAATAAAGCTGTCTCTTTAGTTGTCAGTTTTGAGACAATATTTTTTAATTCTCTTTCGTGTCGATTGCTGATTGAATAGGAGCCAGAAATAACTCAAAACGAAATAAGTAAATTACCAACACCCAAGTAGCATTTTCACGACTTGCGACCACATGTTTACTAAACACAACGTTGGATTAGTTACAAAAAATAGTTAGCTCCCTACCTTAGCTATTAAAATAAATTTAAACGTTTTTATAACGTTGTGTCGACGTTGGACTTGTACTACAGCAAAGTAGAAGCTTCTGCGACGTCGAATAAACGTTGTCTTCTAACCTTTTTTGCTTAAGTGATCTTTAGGTGATTTGGACAACGTAGTTACAACGTTGGATAATATAGAGTTTTCCGACGTCAGTTTCAGGACCTATTCCAACGTTATGCAAACGTCGTCTGTTTTACTAATTCCAACGTTGTTTAGATTTCCTTATTCTTACGTTGGTAGGACGTAGAGTCACTACCTTTTTGCAACTGTATTGAACCATAACCTTAAATCTTAAATTTTCAATTCATTGTTCTGTTCAGTCAGACAGTTCAGTGCTGTTTTTGTTTTTATAAAAAAAAAACTTAATTAAAATGGGACATAAGAAAGGTACATATAAAACTAAATTTAAATATACATCGACATATATTACCGACACTTCCTCGTTTATTTAGATTATAGAGGGCGGCACAAGCTAGACTCTAGAATGACTAAATTAGGCAATCTTGCGACTAGTATACTACCTGTTAAGGCCGAACTGCGACTTTATTAGTCCAGTATGCGACTACTCGAACTACTCCATCTTAATCTCCAAAACAACAAAGTTAAAGCCGCCATGTTGTTAAATAAGAAAATGTTTCGTTCTTAAAATAGCAATTCCTGCTTTTTGAATACATTAACTTGAAATATTTGACCCTAAAAAATACGCGGAAACAATTTTTTCGAATGCGAATAAATTATTCTCATTTTACTAAAAAAAAAATTCAAGAAAATTTTTAAAACTTCTTTAATTTCAAGGCCCATTAGTATTTTTTAAAGTAGAAACAATACATTTATCAATAAAGTTGTTTGCGTTTAACTTTTTACCTTGGGTAACGAGTTACAGAGTCGGTTAAAGTGTTTCAATAATTATGATCTTCAAACATCCTCCACACTTAAATACTTTTGTTTTGTTTTCCTTCACTGCCATCTGACATATGTCTCTAACTAAACCATAAAAATAATATTTTTACTATAATTATCCGAATTTAGGATAAAACGCGACTTAGACGCAATATTAGTTTTGTATTTCTGTGAATTAGGATTTTAAACAACGTTGCAGATTGTACTAAATTAGGCTTCTAGCCAACGTCGGTATCCAACGTCGTTTCGACCCAAAAATTATTCTCCAAACTAGTGCAGACTAGGGTTGGCACGAGGTTGTGCCGACGTTGTGCCCCGACGTTTGGTCGCGTGACACAACGTTGTCCCGACGTCCAAATGCTGCTTGGGCAGATATTCAGGCTGAGGCGACAAAGGCCATATCCAAACTACTTCCATTTAAATCCCGAATAACTTATGAAGACCCAAGTAGCATTTGGACGTTATCTAACGTCGGGTATACGTCGCGTCCAATAAACCCGACGTCGGGTACCAACGTCGGTTCGACCGCCTGACTACCCTTATTTGCACCTAAATGGGGAATACAGATTCGGGTCGCCTCGACGTCGGTATCTGACCTAATAGGGAATGTAATTCTACCAATTACCAACGTCATATTACGTTGGATTTTAGTTACTTAAAATTCGTCGCTAAGCACTTACGTTACGTTTGGTTTCATATTCGCTACAAAGAATACATAAAAACCTAACCAAACTACCTAATTACAAATGGATTCAATTATCACTCCTCGAATATAACTATAAGTGCCTACCTAATTTCATATTATAATAATTCTGAATCATTAATCCAGACATCAGTTTTATCAACGGAAGTCACTGTTTTGATACACCTGATTAAAATATTCCGGAAAACAACGAGCGCCTTCAAAATTAGGTAGATTTATGAAATAAAAATATCTATAAATAAGTAACTCGCAAAATATTTTTTTTATTTTCTAGCTGGTTTAATCATAAAACTGTACTGTGGTTCCCCCCAAATTCAACCTTATCAATATTAGTCTACTAGAAATCGGAATGTGAATATAAATTTTAAAAACAAAAAACGATTTTAAAATGGCTGACAATCGGATACTTGTTAAGAATGGCGGATTCCTGTGTCCGACTTAATATGAACTACCAATATACCAATTCCGACCGGGTCTCCATTAATAGTCGTCTCACACGACCGAAGTCATCAAACCGGACGACCGGCAATCGTATTATGTCGTATATAATTCCAACGTACGCCACGTAACCTCACTTTGCGTATTGTGATTTGTGGATTTGTGCAACTATATTTTAGTTTTTGTTTTCTCCTTAAAAAAAAGGGCAGCCACTTTTTTAAGATAATATATATACAAAATTTAAAAGAATTGGAACCAGTACCTCACATGTGGGAGGAGGATGGGGTCTGCTGGTTTCCTAAGCTAAAAAATGAAATTAAGATGCACCAGTGTAATGTAGTATCTCTTCCGGATTCGTGGGTGGAGGCAAAAAGCATTCGTGGGTGGAGGCAAGACATCACTACTACTATTATTATTTTATTTATTAGCTTTCTGTAAAATGTAGATGAATGTCCAAATGCCTTTTTAGTGTTTTTTTAGGCATAATAAAAAAATTAAGTTTGTGTAAAATTGAGTTGGCCGCAAATGCTACTTAATGGGTTGTATTTACGGACGTAAACAGATATACGTAAATTAGGTTATAAATATGAACATAAAATACAACAAAATATAATTGGACGTTACTTTAGGGATTATCAGTGGGACGTATCCTATTCGGACAACGGGTAGACGTCGGGCTAGTTCAAGTATATGTACGTCGTGCAAGCCAACGTGGGAACGACGTTGGGAAATTAATAAAAATGGTACGTTGTCATTTTGTACGTCGACAGAGTGCAACTACTCTTTTCCTTCTACTATGATAATAGCATCGATAGTTTACAACAGTAGAATTGTGGAAACAAGGATGTTTCAGAAACATCGATATATCGTTTGCATCTGAAAATTGCGAGTTTTTTACACTAATGGGCTGATATTAGGATACAAAGAGTTTGGTTTGGAATGTCTTTTTTGTTCAATTGATTAGGTAAAAAGCAACAAATAAAATATCAATTGTATATTTTAAAAGGAATTTTAAAAATGGTTACAGAAAGGAAAAGACAAAGCTGAAAGCGAAACAAACGTTCCCAGTGAGCGCGCGGTCCGAAATTATAAAATTCACTTTTCCAAGAAACGAGTCGCCTTTCGACTAAACCCATAAAAAGCGAAATGAATAACGCTACTTATAAATTCACCGGTCGTATTCTCAACTTATTCGTTTGTGTCTTTGTGTGCCCCTACAATATAATGTTACACACAAAGAAAAATATACTTTACAAACCAAACGGAGAAGGATATTATTAACAGGAATTTTTGAAATTCCACTAACTAAAGTAAATTGCATATTAGTATATCACATATTATCAAACAGTTCTGACATAGTTTAAGGAAAAGAGCAGTTGCACTCTCGCAAATATTTTCTGCCAGTTTTTGCAATCTGGCAGGTTGCATTGGTTGCAAAGCGTTTCAGTTGAATTCGGTCCGTCGAGCTGTGAGGTTCGAGCGTTGCGTCCGAGCACAGGGACGGATTGACAAAAAATGAGTGCCTTATTGTGCGCTGCTATTCATTGTGGAAATAATTCAAAAAATTGCTCGTTGAGTCTTTTTAGATTTCTATCGGATATAAATCGGCAAGCTGATAGTAATTATCAATTAACATTTAATTATATTTGTTTATTTTAGAAGCTGAGATATTATGTAATTAATTAAATGTTATTATTTTTTTTAGCATGTGTGCAGATTTTAAAAATAGATTTTTAGATATACAGGTTGTCTCAAATATGCGCATGAAAATATTTTTTGGTCAGGGGATTTTCCATAAAATTTTCATTTCAATAATAATTTACGAGGTAATTTATATAAATTGGTTTTTGAAACAATTTTAGAGTAAATATTTTGTACATCTAAAGTCTCCGCAAATTATTCATATTTTTTAATTGAAAGAATTTTATAATAGCATAATCTCTTATAAATTTAGTGGACTGTATTTTTTCATGTTTTTTTTATTTATTTTTTATTATAAGTGGTCATAATATATAACAATATTTTCAAAATATTATAGACAAAATATTGAGTTTATATTTGAGGGAAGAAAAGTGCCACACCTAGCTTTAAACCACCGTAAATATACAGGGTGGCCCATTAGTGCGAGGAAGTCCAATATTGTCGTCGTTGTCGAAGATGTGAAAAAAGTTTTATTCATATGTTTCAAGGTTTATAAAGAGGTGTATCCTAAAATATTTTGTTATATACAGGGTGTCACAAAAAAAGTTATGGTAAAGTTAGTTTGATTTTTTTTATTATTTTACATCATTCCATATACATTATTCTATATTGGGTATTTTTTTATGGCGTCACCAAAATCGCAATATTTAAAATGGTATATCTCAACTTTTTTAAATGCGACATTCTGTATATTATTTTTCTGTCAGATGCAGAATTAAAAAGTGAACATTTTTTTATTAATTTAAAGTGTTTCTAAATTTTTACCGCTGTCGCAGATATTCGCAGTATTATATTAAATATGGCTCTTTCAACAGTAAATTTTTTTCAAAGCCACCTAATATGATCTTTGTCTATCTTGTCTTGTCAAAAAATGTTCACATTTTAATTCTACATCTGAAAGAAAAATAATATACAAGGTGTTGCATTTAAAAAAAAAATGAGATACAACATTTTTTAAATATTACGATTTTGGTGACGCCATAAAAAATATCCTGTATACGATAAAGTAAATTTTTCTACACGAATTTATTCCGATATCCTTCATGTTTAAGAAAACATAGCAAAGTATTAATAAAGTTATATTCACTCTAGTTTTTTACCACTTTTCGTATATAATGTTTTTAACCAAAGTTTTTTAGTAAATAAGAAATACATTGGCAACACCGCAGTGTGCTTTAAATAAAGACAGTGTACTATAGCATAATTTTATGCCGAATCCAGTTATCTACAGAAAATTAAACTTGCTTTAAATAAAAAAAAGTCGTAGAAAATCTCTGAAATAGATGATAATAATATAAAAATATGTCATTATATATTTTTTCCGCATTTCTTCCCATCAGAAGATTTTCAGATACAGAAGAATTGTTACCTACACGAAATGTGAAAATATTCTATTTTCAAGCAAGTTTTTACTCGATGATCATTTTTTTTATTTTATTCTATTGTGAACTCATATTTTCCTAAATACATATCTGTGAAACTATGGCGAGTGCCACGTCTATACTTTACCTAGTTAATAGACCACGACTATACAGCTACGTCGTCGGCTACGGAAGCGAGAACAAGGTCATATAAAGTGGCAGAAAAAGAACAAAGGATTTGACAAGGAGTAAAACTACTAGTTTCCTTATACTATGGTTCTGAGTCAGAACTTCTGACTTGATCACATCATTATGGTTTACTTTCTTGATAATCTGTTTGATTCTTTTTCTTCTTCTGGTCCCATATGCAATCTTGGACGCTGGGGATCATTTGTACATTCTCTTCAGTTGATTATAATGGTATTGTCTTCTGGCCGACTACACTTACCGTCTACTAGTAAACATTTTTAAGCTTAAAGTATCACAACACTATTTATTTAAACCAAAAACTCGTAATACAAAACGAAAGTGTCAAAAAGGACTTGACAGCAGAGCTACCACCTGAATCCCCAGCGCAAAATTTAAATTCCAGTTAGTTAGTCATCAATGTCCATGGTTGGCAACATTGGACTGAGTTGAATTTAAAAATCACTGCCTTGATTACGTAACTAGAAGTTTAATTGATATCAAATATAGATAACAAACCTAATAAGAAATTAAATCAAGTTTTGAAATGCTAACGTATTTTTACGAAAGTTAATTTTTTTAAGAGGGTCCATACTTTTTGAACGGTCCTCGTATAGCGTACGACTCTTTCTCCGCGAAATGCCTTCTGCAAACGCGCGATAACAATCGTCGAATCGTATGCGCGTAATAGTTCCTTTTCAAATCCTCATTCGTGTAATTATGCTGCGGTTTTGATATCTTAATGAAGTACGACTACGCCAAGGTATGTTAAGTACTGTTATAACATTTAAACCCACACATATCCGAGGAGAGAAAGAGATCTCGACGAGACGGTAACGAGCTTATTATATTAAGAAATGCACCTTCCTTAAAATAATAAGCACGTGCTAGATGTAAACATTCGTATCAAACGGTGAACGTTTATACGTTTGAACAAATTACAGAGAATCGTTTGGGATTACTATAATTTTTTTAATTTTTTTTATGAAAAATTGGTGTTTTTGTTAGCAAAATAAAACACTAATTCGACACAATACACCAAAACACAGGAAACGCGTTTTGCTAACTATGTTAGGATTATTAACAGGTGCGACAATGACTATACCCAAGCAACACAGATAGTTCCAAATCCCTTCGGTTTAAGACTGGCTACCAAAACATAGTTCCTGGGTGCACCCTGTTACCTAATTTGTCACTATATCCGGTAATACCACTGCAAAGTATTTTTGGATAGTATCTGTTACCACCCTGTTACTAGTCATTTGGAATTTAAGCACCCAAAATTAAGGTAGCAAATGGGTTGTTGCGTCTAGTAACTGGGACTACGCAAATCCTTTCATTGTTACCACTAAGTGGCAAAATCTACATAGTGACAACAAATACGGAACGGCTACCAGCCTGTGCTACTAAAATGGGTGTATGAAGTACTTGTTACTATATAGTCCCATGCTTAATCGCAGAATAGTCGCTACCCTATATTTTGGGTCTCAAAGTTACGAGGCATTTGGGTACTAATTGTTGGTCCCAAAATAGTAGCTGCGACTATGGTTTGTTACTATAAAGTAACGGGTACTATACTCCTATTGACGTCTTGCTACTATAAAGTTGTGGAAACTAAAAAATATTTCTTTATAGTAGCAGATCGCGTATTTACCCATTCTGTCCGTTACCGCAAAAAATAAAGATCAATAAAATTGTTTGTTCACTGCGCTGCTAGTGGAACTTCCTAGACAAGTTCACCAGGATAAAGGGTTTATTGGATTAAATTTAGAGAAGTATGACTGACTTGATATGCCAATAAATTATTTTAAATTTATTTTTAAAATTCATATACATATTATTATTATGTATAATTGTCGTATTTTCTATATATTTGTAAAGTTCTTATAGCTGCATTTTTCTAGAAATGTCGAGTTGGTGACTACTGATGAATTTAAAGATAAAACAGAGCTCAGAAAAAAGTAACATAAGTCACGAACTAAGGCATTGGGCATTAAAACGCCAAATTAGCCACATTGCTTTTTAATAGATTTACTTGCCAGGAAACAGCAGGACTTCGCCAGAAACAGCAGGACTTTATTGAGTACACTAAGATATTGTGTCATTGTTCCAATGGAAAATGGAGAATTTTGGTACAATGGAATAAGGAAGATTTCAGTAGAACGTTTATCCGAAGAGACCAACCTAGAATCGGTGTCTCTAATTTTTAATGTTGACGGCTTGCCTCCATTTAAGACTTCTCCATTAGAATTTTGGCCGATACTCCTAAAAATGCATGAATATCCTTGCGATCAACCCATGGTGGCAGCTATTAATTGTGGCGAGTCAAAACCTCCATTACAAGAATTTTTACATGATTTTGTAACAGAATTAAATGAGATTTTGGAGACTGGAATTAAAGTAAATCAGATTAGGGTGAAAGTAAAAATTTGATTTTCTCATTCATCATTTTTTTTATTCAATTGTTTTTGGTCAATTCATGTTTCACCGGTAAAGACAACTTTTGATTTTTAAATAGCACCCTCAATATTTTTTGCTTAAAGGTCAATAGAAAATGTCAATAGAAAATGACACTCTGAGTAGAATGACATATCATAATACGACATTTTCTCATATGGTTTATTTGAAATTGTAACATCGGTCCATAACGGCAATTTGACTCGAAATATCAAGTGTGTGGTACCAAATTATTCGTAAAAATGCTTTTTTCAAATATGCTAATAAGTCATCCTCGTTCCATTTGAAAAAATTGAGATATGATTAAAAATACAATTTAGGCATCTTTTAACCAGTCAGGACAAGACACGAAAAACATTAAAAGATCAAATATATTTTTCCAAGGCTCCTAGATAAAAAATTAGTTTTCTTAAATTGTTTTAAGATTAGAGGTAGGTGGAACTTTATAGAAACATATGGAACTATATTGTCACAAAATGCCTGATTGTCCGACTTTTTGGGTGTTCAAAGTAACTTTCTAGTTCCAGTAGTTACCATAGTGTACAAAATTTAAATACATTTAAGAATAACAAAGTTCCGAAGTAGTAACCGATACTACAAAGTAACTTTTGAGTAGTAACAACTTAATCACTGGAAGTAGCGGATCTTTTATAGTAAAAAATGGGTAGTCCCTGCTACTTCATAGGGAAGAGCCTAACTTTATCGTAGCGAAGTGTGCGTCAGCCATTTTTTACTGTCAGACATTTTTTAATTAAATTTATTTGTTAATATATTTTCATTTTTTCTTTATTTTCCCAAGTTTTATAGTGCTTTAAGCATTTATTTTCCCAATTAGAACTCGAATACACTTTCGTGCATTACAAAATATTATTTTTAATATTTTTGATATTATTTTTTGTCCTTAAATATCTACAAAATTGAATCAGTTCGAAGGCGCGTTAAAATATTTCCATCTAACTCGGTAATATTTGTCAGTAAACTGACGTGCGTTATTATATTAGTCCTGGAAGTGTCCGAAATACGCGATTAAAAACCATCATTTTCCTCATAAACATAACACGCCATTATTAACTTAACTTTAACATGGCCATGCACCGCGGCTGTCATATCATATTATTATTTTATTTCAAAATGTTTTTTAAAAGTAGAGGTCGCTAGAAGAATGTTTTGCTACTTATAGTAGCAGTTACCAGGCGGCTACGTAGGGGCGACCAGGCCGCTACGTAGCAGGATAGTGGCCGCTACTACCCTTTCACTTTATAGTTACGAAATATAGCGGCAGCGTTAGTCCCGGGGACCACCCGATATACTACCCCGTTACCCTAAATTGTTCCCCATTTTAGTAACAGTTACGTGGCGGGTACGTGGCGGCAACGTAGCCGTCGATAGTGGCAGTCTACTTGATGGTCGCTTTTGTAGTCCCAGGAACGTACCTGCTACTATCTGTGTTGCTTGGGTATAGTCCCAGTGAATGACATACCAAGGAACAGGAAACCACTAGAACACCTCATCTAGTTTCTTAGAACTGGCCTCTAAGGAACCGTCTGAGATACTGGCTTTTGTCAAAGCATTGAGACTGTATGATGGGTTATAACTCGTTATAGGCTTGATGCATTTCAGTTGATGTCAAAAAATTCCGACTGCAGCACTGTAAGATTGTTAATCTGGAAATAAAATACAAGAAAGTCCAACAGAGTGCTCGATGAATGAGTATGCTAACAAACCAACTGCTTGGAGGGAAACGAGGTCCACCAAATCGTGGCGATATACCAGTATTTACCATTTTAGTATGTTGTACTTATATTTTTAATACTAGGTACTTATATTTTTAATACAATACAATTCTGGTTTTTGCAGTGTAAATAATTATTATTATTGTATTATTTGCGCTATTGCGTTCCATGATATAAAGAAATATAAGAATTTTATTTTTTAACCACTTAGTCCATTTTATGGAAGAAAAATGGTACATTTAATACAAAACAAAAATGGAACAATTTTAAGGCTACTTCTCTTGAACTTACTATCGAGATACTTTTGGAAAATACAAAGTTTTGACTTCTTAATTTTCGTTCTAAAAAGATATAATTGGTATCATTGAATAAATATTTCTTAAAAAGAACGAAAAGTTAGGCATCAAAACTTGTATTATTTCCTAAATTCGTTCATAAGAAGTAGTTTTATCTAGCACAAGATGTATATACGAAGCAAAATACATACGTATACACGCGGTAGTCACAACTGCAATGTGTAAACAGAGTTTAAACGTAATACACAAGCACTGTGTATCCTACGGCACACTGTATATCCCTTACTTTGTGTATACGTAAATGCTATACTGTGTCTACATTGTGAGGCGGACGTTTAACCTTTGTGCATACGTGTTGAACTACAATGTGTAAACGTAGCAGATTTACATCGGGGGAATTGTGTCACCCTGTGTCTACATCTAATAATGTAAACACATCGTAAATGTGATTTGATGTGCTGTATGGGCTGTTACTGCTGATTGGTACATATCTCTTTGTTTGCCGAAAGTAATTGCTGTGTTTCAAAGAACGAACCCTCAACGACGAATGATCCTCCACCAAGACAATACAAGTTCCAAGTTCCCACACAACTCGAAATACAATTGAGTTTGTAAAGCAAGAAAACATCGAATTGTTTGACCATCCTCCATACAGTCCCGATCTAAATCCTAACGATTTTTTTTTCTTTTACAGTAATTAAGGATAAACCGCGTGGTCAGAGCCCAGTCACCAGAAGTTGCAGTCAGCGCCTTCAAAAACGCAATTTTGAAGGTACTAACAAAGGGGCTGAAATAACTGCTTTGAGAATTGGTTCAAGAGAGAGAATACTTCAAGAAAAAAATAGTGGTTAAAAGTTATCTACTGTTTTTTTTCTACCTCTATATGGAAAATATAAAAGACGACCTTCGTTCAGCCCTTATTGAACTTACAACAATCTAGACAGTAGATATAATAGTGCGTTCACAGCGCCAACATTAAATGGTTAATTAATTACACATGAAACACAAAGACCTTGCGTAAATGTGTTTAGTATGAATGGAAGCCTCTTGGAAATCCCCGTGTAAATTATTTTAAGCACACAGGGTGGGAATTTTTAATTTTCATTAAGAAGAAGCGATTGGGATCTCGTCTGTTTTGGATGCAGGATGTACCGGTACACTGTCGAACGCATAAATTTCTATGGACGTTTCCGTTTTCAAAAGAATACGCACAATGGTCAGTTCTCGGCAGGTATTAGTGCGGGGGATGAATTTTAAGTAACGACATTTAATTAAAAGAGTGATGAAAATTAAATCATTGTTAGTACGGATCAGTAGGTATGGGGTAGGGCATTCAATGGCCATTTTTTCAATCCCGAAATCCCGGGATTGTCTTTTCTTTAATTCCGGGATTTTCGGGATTCATCATTACATTTTTTCCTTAATTTAAATCGTACACAAGTCTTTCATGATAGTACAATATGCGCTTATAAACAACCCTGAATGTTTGATCAAATTTGAAGATGATGAAGATCTAGTTTGGGTGATAATACTCTTGATCGGCTTGTTTTTTTTAAGAAATTTTTTCAAAAACCAAAAAACCAAGTTTAGATCCTCATCTTTGTTACTGCATAAGTTGTTATTTTAGTATCTCTTAGTAATCCTGTGTTATGCTGTATTCGATTGGTTATGTAAATTAAATAAAAAATGTATATTTTAGTTCCTTTTATGTTTTTTTTGTTGAATAAACTTATATGTTATGTTGTTTTCTAATGGGGATGACGTTTAATTTATGTTAATGTTTTTTTTGTTCAATAAAATTTTGTAAAGAAAGAAAATATAATATAATTCCAACGTAATTATTTTTTTCGTGAATCCCGGGACCAATCCCGGGATCCCGGGATCGAAAAATTATAATCCCGAAATCCCGGGATTGAAAATTTCTTTCGGGATTGAATGCCCTAGTATGGGGGCACTTGAGATAGACAGAAGTTTTTTATTGATTTAGCTGTCTGTTTTACTGTAGTATGAAGCTATAAAATGTTGTTTCGGGAGAGTTGAATATTCGAGAAAGCTCAGTTATTGAATGTTATTGCACCCAACAACGCCTTAATTACGCTCTCCTTAACGCGTTAACATTTTTTCGGCAATTTTATTAACATTTGAAATTGTCACAACATAACACGACGCCTAGTTAATGTCGAAAAACGACAGTTAAAATTTGAAAATTTTGAAGAAGATAAAGAAAGCCAAAATAATAGACATCAATGGATTGACACAATTTGCTAAAATATTTAAATTGATAATTTGTTTTATATACCATAATCAGTTAGTTAAATTAATCCAGTTACTAATCTTAAAATCCACCAACACAGTTTAGTCTATCCAACGACAAAATCCTTCACAGTGATAGATGCGTCTGTCATTTTAATTTCAAAGTAGTTTATTTTATTTTACAAAGAAATAAGTCGGTACAATTGGAACGCATAGCAGAAAATTAATATATTTAAAATTTTAGTAACAAGTGATTACTTCAAAATATTGTGAAAAAAAACTGTATAAAACTGAAAAAAAATGTAGTCGAGTTATTTTTTAGTTTATGTGTTAATACAAAACAAGCAAATGTGTATTTTAAACAAAACACCACATACCAAAAAAGATATAAAAAAGAATTATTTCTTACTTTCAAGCTCAAGCAACTTCCTGCTTCCTGCATTTATTATTAAGTACATTTATCAATCAAATGTACAAATGAAAAAAAAAATAATATTGCAAAGGAATAATAAAAACACAACATAAATAAAACAAAATGTTTTATTAATAATAACACTTACAGAGTTTTAAACCCTAAAAGTTGGTTAATTAACTTTAATCTTAATTTTTTTAAACTAGTATCCTTTGACATTATCTCTTTGCAATACTAAAATCTATTATTTACCTATCGTGTGATGTCCTTATTTTACAGCTACTCCAGTTTTTAGTACCATACACTCTGACAAACTGTTGGCACACTTACTTTTCCCTCGACTTTTTTTAATTTTACACTTAATTTTAAAAAACACGAAACACACGTAATAACACAGTCCAAAATGCAATGCAAAATATTTATCATCTCTATTTGACATAATTTGACGCAAACTTATAACCTGTAATTTAGCAAAAGTTTGACAACACTCAAAAATCTTAAGTCGAGTTCATACGCATTCGCGTCCGTTTGTCGTTCATCGTTCCGTCAAACCAATAATATTGAAATACGATCTGTCATTTTTGAAATAAAACAATAAAACTGGTTAAAAACAAGACGACGGCGCATGACGGATTTATATATGTCGTAGTCTCATAGTGTATTCCGTCTTTTCATGAAGAGCCTAGTCACTTAATGAAAAAACTAACCTAATAACATAAATAGACTGCTAACCTAACCGACGCTTCATGAAGTGACTAGGATCTTCACGAAAAGACGGAATACCTACGACATATACAAACCCATCCATAGTAAATTTAAAAAATATTAGAAACTTTTTTAAATGAAATAAATGGATTGGTATGGACGTCATCTGCTTTTTTTCTGTCATCGTCTGTCGAAATTTTACCTGAGAAAAAACAGAGTATATTGCCAACGATTTTAATCATTTTGTTGACCGTTCGATAGGTATCACTTATACCGCGTGATTCATCTGTACTTATCTACATATAATTTTATTCACCGGTGGTAATTTTTTTATAATATTTCGGTTGGTACATCGACAATTAGTGGAGTGTCTGTGCATGTTTTTCACCTGTTGGGCTCCGGAGTGGCACCACCGGGCCCCTTTAAAGTCACGAGACAGCAGGTGCCCCCTTTCGGGAGACTCGCTTTATTGAATAATTATTTTTCAGCGGGATAATGGTAGACAGAGTGGATAATTTAATTTAAAAACGCTATCGATCTCGTTATAATGAATGAAAAAGCTGCGTCTAGAAAAGATTTTTATATTTTTACAAAAAAAAACCGTTTTGTCTTTTTATTGACATTTAAACCGATATTTCTCTTTTCTCGTCTTTGGGACAGCTAATACACAGATCGGGATTTCTACTACCAGAAATCAATAGAAGAATTAAGTTAGCATGTATACTTATGGAAGAAAGTCAATTATATTCAAATTTAGAATGCCACTTTATCTAAAGAAGAAAACATTCGATCAATGTGAAACCTGGACACTTAAAACGGACATTATAACGAAACTGCAGGTCGTACAATGCTCACTGGAACGAAATATGCTGGGAATAATCAAGAAAGACCATAAAAGATAGGGTGGATACAACAAAAGACTCAGATAATAGATGTCATCCACAGAATCAAATCCCTCAAGTGGCAATGGGCAGGACACTTGACAAGAAGGATGGACAACAGATGGACTACAAAAATTACAATATAGTATCCAAGAGGAATTAAGAGACCTAGAAGAACCTGAGATGAGACTGTGATCTACAACCAATGGGCCTAACTACAAAGAGAGTATCTAAATATGTGAGGGAGGCTACACCAATTGGAAATGGTTGAATAAGCTGAAAATGATGATAATGAGACCGAGATATATAAAAGGGTTAAGAATTATTTACCCTCAGGAGGTTGTCTGTTGTCTTTTATATTTTGCATAAAAAGGTAGAAAAAACAGCAGATAACTTTTAAACACTATTGTTTTTCGAATTTTTGCATCCATTGGAACGAATTCTGAAAGCAGTTATTTCACTCGCTTGTTGGAGTATTGTCTTGTATATTTTGCATATAGAAACATAGTAGACGCCTGTCAATATATATATCAAATGTCAAAATTAACGGTCATCTTAAGTTAACTTAACGCCATAGACATCTTGGTTTAAAGCTGTACCAAAACTGGATTTGTGTAGTTGACAAATCAGTCGAAAAATGGAATTAAGCCGAGAAAATGTTCGCTCAATAATTTATTTAAAGACAGTTGTCTCAATAAGAATGCCTTGCCGAGTTGGTTTCTGTTTTTGGCAATAAAGCACCAAATCAATCGACAATTTTTCGTTGTTATGGAGAATTTAAACGTGGACGGGAAGCTCCGCGCGCACTGAAGGGGTATCGGCGAGAGCGAGCGGCGCGACCGACACGACCGGTCGGAAAGTCGATTGTAACCGCGCACTGGAGTCGCACGATCGACGGTCGAGAGTACGTCACCAGCATAAATTTGAGCATAGACGAGGAGAAGTTTATTCAAATTTAGTCAAATTCATTCGGCATTTCAAAAAATTATAAAGTATTATTACTATTTATATTTTTATGCAACTTTTTATATTTTATGCTTTATGATGGAAATTAATATTATTTAGATCTTAACCAAACACACATTAATATATTTAGATCTTAACAAACCACATAAAGTTAGTGAAATAGAGTGGAAGATGGGGATAAAATATACTACATGACTCTTAGCTTGACCGATTTTAACAAATTTTGTATCATTCAAAAAGGTTTAATTTGTTCTTTAAAAACAAAGCTAGATATGAAAAATAGTCAAGTTCTATTTTTAGTTTTTTTAATCTAAATAAGTGTCATTACAAACATTAGATTATTAAATATATAATTAAGCTTTTATTTTAAGTTTTTAAAATCTTTGTTTTAAGTTAGTAGTAAATAAAACGAAACTTGTGTTTACATTTTGTTTAATGATTGACGTTTCGACAAATTTTAATTCGGTCTTCTTCAGAATTTGTTCTATCAAATAAAGTAAAAAAAATACCAAGAGACCATTTAAAAATAAAAAGTTGTGTCATTTCATGTTCATGTTTCATTATATATGCATACATTTTACTTAAATTTACTTAACTTTCCTTCTTCGAAAGTATTATAAATTAAATGGTTAAGGAAACAACAATACCTAATACCTTGTTTTACAATGTCACGCAAAGAAACGAGGTTATTAATAACAATTTGACAAGTCGAAAAAGATAAGTCACAAAACGTCATCGGTAATTGTCACCAAAATGAAATTATATCATGCTTGGCGCCGCCACCGCGCCGGTAAAATTTCTACGAGAGATCGCGAAAAAATGCCTTAAAATAAATTTAAAAAATATCCAACTACTTTATTTGTTGTTTTATTTTGGGGCTATGAACTTGACTATTATGTTACATCATGTAACCAACTTTGGTATGTTATTTTGTTTCGCTATTTCAACACACAACCAAACCAAATCCACCATAAATTATTTATCAATATAAGTTTTACTTACTAGAATCTCCCGTCTTTTTGGATATTTCAAACCAAGCATTCTCTCTGCGTACAGTATCATGATAGTATCTATTTTTGGGGTCGTACAGTATTATATGGTCTCGTACACTTTCGATTAATAATTCATCGGACATGTTTAAAAACCGCTCCACTAAACAGTCGCTCGGCGTAGACTATTCGTCCCCCTTCCATGCATTCTCTGATTTCGCCTGATGGCGTCGGGTACCGCGAATGGCGCCGATAGCTCTAAGCGCACCGATCGTGCCGATCTAATGCGGTGCCCGGGCTTACATTTATTTCAACGTAAACTGAAAATTACGTGCCGCTCGCTCTCGCCGATACCTATTCAGTGCGCGCGGAGCTTTCTTAGCGACGAAACCAGCTTAAAGCGGTACTGAATAACCTGGACAACTCCATCCGTAACTTGGAAGAATCTTCCAAGGGTCTAAGACACTCGGAGAAGTTCCTCAGAACTTACGACCAAGAAAAATCAGAGATTTTCTTTGATTTAAGTAAGAACAATCTTCGGATTGTCACAGGGTTTCTAACAGAACAATGTCTCCTCAACGAACACCTCAGTAGACTGAAGCTGAGAAACAAGGGCGAATGCAGATTATGTGGGGAAAATGGGGAAACACCAGAACACCTTATCACTGAGTGCGCCGAGACGACAACCGTTCGTGCGTCAAAGATGAAGAGCTGGCCTCTTTGAAGCTGTCTCAGATACTGGCTTTTGTCAAAGCCCTGAGACTGTATGATGAGTTATAACCCGCTGTAACTCAAGAAAGAGGCGTACACTATTAATAGATCTACAATAGATCTGTAAGGTCGCGGTGATTTAGCCCGCTCTTAAGCATTCTACATTCTAGTCTTAGCGACGAACCAAGAGCAGGTCCACCAACAGCGGTAATCACCCAGAAAAACGTCGATGCTCTACGTAAGCTGGTCCAAGAAGATCGACAAGTCACATATCGTGAAAATGAAGCATTATTGAGTATTTGAAAGACCTCAATTCAAAACATTTTACATGAGAAATTATCTGTAAGAAAATGGTGCCAACCAAACCAGCAAAGTCAGAATAACCAACTATATCAATCATTGGTAATCGCTCCGTATAAATTATAACCCTTAACTAAAACAAATTAAAGGAAATTTAATAAGGATACCTTAACGCTGTCTAAAACATATTCACGAATCATTTACCTAGGAAATGATTACGCAACAATCCCAACAAAAAGAAACAGGAACAAAAATGTAATTTCGAATTACACGGTTGTCAGTGATAAAAAAAGACGTTACCGTGTGCCCTTTCTCGATACTCGAGAACCCCTATTTTCGATTTCGATACGGCCATTAGGAATTTCACACAGAGATGACTATTCAATAATAAATAATGTATAACGTATTGGGCCCAATTTGTAGTAGAAAGGGGATATTAAGCTCTTAATTATTGCGAAATATTTATTAAATCCTTTTTAACTTATTTTAAATTATTATTTTAATGCGATTTATTTTACACTTTATCTCACAGTTTATAATCATCTGCTGATGATGCTAACATGGTTAGCGAAACGCGCGTCCAGTGTAAAAGTAAAAGTGTTTTGGTGTATTGTGGTGATTTAGTGTTTTTATTTTGCACTTTATCTCTCCTTTTTGATGGAGAGAGGGTAAAGCAGGGCGCCTATTGAATCAGATTGGATCGGCACGGCATCGCTCAGTCCGGAAACGTCCAACACCCGCTCACCAAATCGGTATACTTCAGTTTATCAGTCAAAATACAATTTTTGTGGCGTCTAGTTTATTTTAGTTCGGTTTCGAATTTTATAAACAATACTTAATAATTTATATAATATGAGCTCCTCATCTTCCGAGGAAGATGAAATTAATCTCAAACGAGATGTATTTGGAGAGTTTGTGAACCTGTTTCCTGATTTATTGAGATGACCAGAAATTTTTCAAATAGTTTAGACTATCGCAGGATTTTTTTTTGAATTGGTTAAGATATTACCTTTAAAACGACAAGATACTAATTTTCTTAATAATATTGGCGTTAATACACGGTATAATAATTTACAATATAATATTACATGTACAATGAAGGTTTTTTTCTATTTCGTCCCAAGCATTTTCCTTTCGTGAACTGTCATGATAATATTTACTAGCTTGATCATAAAGGTGTGGATATTTTCTAACAGTATCAATTAAAAGTTCTTCATCCATTGTAAACAATAAATAGCACACAAAATAATCAACTACAAGGTAGAGTACAGACTGTTTACATCAAACACAACGAGAAAACTGATCGGATCTTCGGAGTTTTTTGCCCTCCCTACCAAAAAAGACTGATTCCGAAGCCAACCGATGGACGTTGCCGAGCGGGACTGAAGCAGTGCGCGGATGTCATGTGATGTCATCTATTTCTACGTATTTCAAGCAAAATAAAAACACTAAATCACCACAATACACCAAAACACTTTTACTTTTACACTGGACGCGCGTTTCGCTAACCATGATGATTATAAACTAATTTATTTAATTATTATTTTTAATATAATTATTATTTAACTAATTTATTTATTTATTTATTAAACGTATTTCAAATCGTTCCGACAGGACTTTCAGTGCCGATCCGATCCGATCCGATTCAATGGGCGCCCTGCTTAATCCTAATATACAGCAATATAGGATACCCCATTAGACCTCTTGTACAGGGTGTACCACTAAAATGATTCTAGGCTGTATCTCGGAAAGTATTAGCCGTGGAGCCTGCGAAAAAAAAATATTTATAATTAAAGAGGCCATGAGAAATTGCTGGAATTATGCCTTGCAAAATGCCAGATGCACTAATATCTAATAACTAAGATGCCTTAGTGAAGTGAATGGCAACTATATTTTATCTTAAAAATTGACAACGCAGAATTCATATGCAGGATAAAAGTATATTGGGGAGTTAGGTACCTCTTGGAGATATGACGAGAAAGTTTTTTGATAGTTGACAATAGCAATATTGCCAATCACAATATGGCATTATAACAGAAATATGTAGTCGAAGTCTTCGAATTGTTATGTACCGGAAGTAAATGAATTATTTCCGATGCTTTTCTTAATTTGGTAGTTATTATGAGCAGGTTACGGGTCTTATGCTATCTATTGAACCAAGACTTGGAGAATGAACCTAAAATCTTCTATATTAAAATGATGGTTTCGCAGATATTCGCGGTTTTATATTTCATATGGCATTTTCCACAGTAAATTTTTATCGAAGCCACCCACTGATTTTTCTCTCCTATTTTACCGTTGAAAGAACCATTTGAAATAATATCTTCAAAATCGTTAAAATTGAAATGCTCTCAATATAATAAATGTCCATTTTTTTAATTCTCCATCAATTAAAAAATAATATACAAGGTGTTTCATTAAAAAAAACGAAGAAACATTATTTTATATTTTAGAAAGCTTGGCGTAGAATTTTTAACATCCTGTATGATTCAAGATTACGATTTGGCAAAGTAAATTCCAGACCATTTAAATACCTAACAACCTAAATACCTAATATAGTTTTGATTTTAGGGCAGTTCTTGTATTTTTAATCATTTTTTTTAAGAAAGGCAGAAAAGATTTTTAGAAAAGATTTAAGTTAAATAGTTTTAAGTAAGAAAATACTTGCATAAGAAAATTGCCTAAATGGTTAATAATGGTTAATAATGGTTAATACAAGAAAATTAATACTAACATTTAAAAAAGGTACTTAAATTGAATTCTGGTTGTCTTGACTTGAGGATAATTATATTGATTTAAGTCGTTTTACTGACTTATTAACTTACAGATCATTATGATTTAAGTCAAAAATATAGACTTTTAAGTCATAAAAACGACTTAAATAACGTTATTACTTGTTAAGTCTTTACAAAAATGACTTGACCTGAAATAAAATGATTTAAGTCAAAGACTTAAGACTTAAATCATTTGAATTTTATGTTAAATTTGACTTAAGATTAAATTAGAATAATAAATGGTGGGAAATTGTTATTTTTATAAATTAATCATAAATTTTTCTACGAAAAAATAATGCTAAAACTGTTTCTGTTGAACTTTTGGCACAAAAAAATTTAAAATTTATGATTTCAGTCTAATAACTATTTATTCAACATGTTTCATTTATGTCAATGATGACAGGTATTCAATAATGATATTCGAATTTAGGTATTCAATGATGAAATTGACTTAACATGCTTAGCAGATGAACAGCAAGGTTTCAGATCGGGCAGATCATGCACAGACGCGGTTTTTGTCATAAGACAGATAACAGAAAAAGCAATCGAATATAACAAACCAGCGTATATGTGTTTTATTGATTTAGAAGCGTTCGACCGTGTGCAACTAAGAGACGTTGTACACTTTCTTTGCAATAGGCAAATCCCACACAACCTCGTTAAAACCATATAAAACATATATGAAGCGAACCAAATTCAAGCTAAAATTAACGGGGTCCTGACCGAACCAATAAATGTAGGCTGTGGTATCCGACAAGGTGACTCCCTGAGCCCTCTTCTTTTCAACATCATTATGTATTGGTAGCTGAAAATGAGAACGATCTACAGCGCTTATTACATCGATTTAATTGCACTGCCAAATCACTTAATATGATAATATCGACCCAGAAAACTAAATGCATGACGACATCAAAAGTACCACTAAGATGCAAACTGGAAGTCGAGGGCAATGTTATTCAGCAAGAGATGAAATTTAAGTATCTAGGCATAGAAATCTCAGGATATGGTGATGTAGAAGCGGAGGTGCGAGAACGGACAACGAAGGCAACCAGAATAGCAGGATGCCTGAATGATACAATATGGCGAAATAAAAACATTGAGGTGGAGACTAAAGCGAGAATTTACAAGGCAACGGTACGACCAATAATGAAATACACTGCAGAAACTCGACCTGATACAGCGAAAACTAAACAACTACTAGAAACAATCGAAATGAGAGTACTACGCAGAATAGCTGGAAAGACGCTTCTGGACAGGGAGAGAAATGAAAGCATAAGAAGAGCGTGCAAGGTGGAAAATGTAAATGAGTGGGTACTCAACAGAAAGGAAGAATGGAACGAGCATATCAGCAGAATGGACAACAGAAGGATAGTGAGAGTTGCACGCGACAAATCACCGCTAGGTCGCAGAAGCTTAGGACGTCCACGAAAACGATGGAGCGACAACTTGTCAGTCTAACCGGTAGAGACGACGAAACCAAACAGGCGATTCGCCTAGTATGAAGAAGGAAGAAGAAGAAGAATGATGAAATTGAATGATATTCAATGATGACAAAATTTCGATTCTAGATATCTCGAGAACCATTACTCGTAGCGATTTTTACCAAGAGACCTTTTAAAAAGAGACCGTAAAAAACGTCGAGAATGTATATTTTTTACTCAGTGGTTTTATACAGATACGGACAAAAGTTATTACTCTTCAAATCAGTTAAAAATATGTAGGTAGCGCCCTCTACAAGTAGGAGTCATATTGACGAAGTTAGACAGTCAACGCACAGTGCTTCGATCATATGGCTCTAGAGGACAAAAATACAAAACTTCTCTTTTATTGTAGGCAATTTATTCAAACTAGGTTTATTTGACACATATGATGAGTACTCTCATTGTACTAAAAGGTGATGTTCTTAGTCCAACGTTTATGAAAAAAAAATCTTATAAATAATAAAAACCTTGGAGCTGTGTTCCATCTAAGGAAATAATAATTTATAGTATGAAAACGGTGTAAGTATTAAAAAAATCCCTGTGATAAAAAAGAATTGAAATAACATTAGAACATGATTCCTACAATATAAGCCTAATATAAGATAAAAATGTTTTTCTTTAATGAAAAAGAAACATTAATGCTATATTTAATTAAAAAAAAAACTTAAAATACTATAAATTTACTTTAGGACAAAAAAAATGCATATATCGTAACTACTCTGATTCAGAAGAATCACTGCTGACAGAATCTTCCAAATTTATAGTATCCAAATCACAGGTAGATGAATTATCCTCACATATTATAAGATGTTTCTGTACATAATTTTCTAATATGTTACTTTTTCGCGTTGTTTCGCGTGTTCCCTTTGTTGGTATGAGGGGTTCGGATGTTAATAGTTACCTCTTTAAGAGACCATATCCATATATTATTTTTTCCTTTTCTTGGGTATGAGTTCTTATAATAAATTGAAAGATGGAAACTTTTTTTATGCGACGTTTCGCTCCAACATAGTGGGCTATTTCATGCACAAGTGGTGTTTTATTTGACTGGAAGGTTCATCAATATCTAATAAAGAACACATTTTTTGAAATAGAAATAATTTTGAGTTCTTGTCCTTATGATCAAGCTAAGTAATAACCAGATCGGCATTGCTTATCAATTTTACTCCATTTGAAAAGTATTATAAAATAAAGTTCGTCGCAAGCAGACGCAGGTGAACTATACAAAAATTAAAAGTGTATGAATATGACAACAAATATATTCAATAATTACGATATGTTTTGATATGTTTTTTTTAAATGCCTTTTGAAGTTTGAAAACGTAAAATTTTTTTATACACATTTAAGATTCATCTTAAAAATAAATAAAAACTAAACAATCACGAACTTGTTTAGAAATAAATTTAAAGTACATACCTTGTTTAACAATATCCATAGTGGCTTTCAATTAAGTACGTACCGTTTAACTCCATATACAGAACTACTATGAATGTTATTCTTTTCACTGATATAAGACAATTTCACTGATATATGATCGCAAAACTTATTTTTAGTGAAAATATTTGCTAACAAAAAACACTGATTATGAAAAATAATATACAGGATGATTGAACATTGCTATAAGTATAAAATTACATATTCAGATATTAGTAAATTTTAACTTTTTTTTCGATTTTTGTCCATGGGACGAAGCACTGTGCAACGGGTCAGTATACCTTTACACCCGGCTCTCCATCGCGTTGGAGACAGAATAGCCTGGAAAGATCGTATTAACCAGAAAGTTCCTCATAGAACCTCAGCTATGAGGAACTATTGGAGAGAGAGTTCTACAGTACTTTCAGAGACACTGTATATCTATACCTACCTCACCAACTCTCTTTTATTCAAAACGATTTGTCAACAACCAGAACAGAAAAACCACAAAACGATTCAGTACTGGCAGAAACAAGTACTTTGCCCACGACCTGGAACCGCGCCGTGCCTCGTCATGAATCAGATCTCGCATAAACGACCAATAAATAAACATTAATATAACGTTAAATCGTTTATAGAATTATTATAAG
Source organism: Sitophilus oryzae (assembly GCF_002938485.1). Classification (NCBI taxonomy): domain Eukaryota; kingdom Metazoa; phylum Arthropoda; class Insecta; order Coleoptera; family Curculionidae; genus Sitophilus; species Sitophilus oryzae. The sequence goes on along the minus strand of NW_022147419.1, from coordinate 2,984,850 downwards.
TACGTACATAATTCAATGTTAGTGGCGAATTGTGGCCGTCGCCGTCACCGGTCCGCGGAACGACTTGGTAGTACCGGCAGACATGCCTGTATCGGGCTCACGAATACAGAATCACGACAGAAACCGTCTTGAGCAAGCCGGTGCCTCACGGTCTACCAGAACGACCGTATAGATTTTACTTGGTCTCGATGTCATAGTACCGATTTCTATCTTGTTTCGGTTTATTTTTCTGTTGAAGTCCCTGTTTAGTAGGAATTTAAAAATGCCAGAATTTTGAGTTATTATATTGAGTTTAAGAAGCGGTAACCATTCAAATATTATACAGTTATGTTCCAGTTAGTTTCTACAGGGTGGTTCGAAATGTATTCCGGAAACTTCGGCAGCAAATTCTGCAGAAAAAAATAAGTAAAAAAGTTCGTATAAATGTATGTCCCAAAATGCTTAGTTTCAGAGATTCATTTTTAATTCGATTTTTTCCAAATAATTTATGAAGTAACGTCAATATTTGAATGAAAATTAGTATCTGGGAATTTTTTGACTTGAGAAATTTGATCTTGATTTCAATATGACTCCTACTTGTAGAGGGCGCCACCTACATATTGTTTAAGTGGTTTGAAGAGTAATACTTTTTTGTCCGTACTTATATAACACAACTGAGTAAAAAAATATACATTTACGGCGTTTTTTACATAAAAAAGTATCTTGGTTAAGATCGCTACGAGTACTGGTTCTCGAGATATACGCACATACATTCGGGTCAGAACGTCCTACGACGTTGTCCGATGCCTAACTTCCACCTTGTGCGATTTTCCCATTGATCTTCGGTCAGATTTTTCTCGCTCATTGATCTTCTGATTCCTTCCATCCATGTTTTCTTGGGACGTCCTCCCTTTCGTTTACCAGGTGGTATCCAATGACATACTTGTTTTGGAATTCTCTCGTTTTGCATTCTCTGAACGTGGCCGTACCATATTAATAATTGTTTTTGTTCTATATTACTCATTATTGTTCCTTCTATTCCCATCTGTAGTCTAATGTCTTCATTTCTGATTCTATCCTTTCGTGAAATTCTCATTGCTCTTCTAATGGCGTCCATTTCTGTTGTCTCTAATTTCCTTTTATTCCTTTCAGTGAGTCGCCATGTTTCACATTCATAGAGTAATATGCTTTTAACTAGTGTCTCGTATATATTAAATTTCCTGTCCTTTGTAATTTCAGTGCTCCATAGAATCGCATTTATGCATCTGATAACTCTTTGTGCCTGTATTACTCTGTTGTTTATTTCTCAATCGTCCGTTCCCATCTCCTGTGAATATAGAACCAAGGTACCTGTATTCTCCACATACATTAATTTCCATATTTTTGTCCAAAATAAGATTTTCTGTATTTGCTCCTATTGGAAGGTATTTCGTTTTTTTCGGTATTTACTGTGAGATCCCATTTAGAATGTTCTTCAATTATTTTTCGCACCATATATTCCATGTCATCTTTGCAAGGTGTATAAGCATATGTCATTTAGTTCTATACCCCTCATTCCGTGACATTTTCTTTTCCATAAATGTAAGGCCTTAGCAATGTAGATTTTAAATAATGTTGGGGATATACAGCAACCCTGGCGGAGTCCTTTAGTGATAGCAATTTCCTCTGAGAGACCGTTAACTCTCTCGAGATATTTGGAATCTAAATTATCGATACCTGTCATCATTCACATAAATTAAACATGTTGACTAAATAGTTATTAGACTGAAATCATAAATTTGAAATGTTTTTGTACCAAAAGTTCAACAGGAACTGTTTTAGCATAATTTTTCGCAGAAAAATTTATCCAAATATTCAAATTTTCATCCAAATATTGACGTTACCTCATAAATTATTTCGAAAAAATGGAAATAAAAATGAAACTTCTACATCTACACCCTGTATCTCCGAAACTAAGTATTTCAGGACATACATTTATACGAACTTTTTTAGTTATTTTTATCTGCAGAATATGCTGCCGAAGTTTCAAGAATATAATTCGGACCACCCTGTATATTACTGAAAAATTGAGCTATCACTAATTCTGCCTCCTACTGAAAATTGCGTTAGCAGTTAGTAAGACATCGCTTTCGACAGCCTTCATACCCCATATCAAATTTGAGCCCTTTCTCTTCACTTACCGAACTTACGCGACGTAAACAAGCGCGATTTTGTGTCTGGGCTATCTCCCGCTAATACGTTTCGAACGAGCTAATGCGCCCGTCCTCGCTGTGTTTTTGGGCAGGTGATGGACCTCGCGGGCAGCTGCCGCCACGCGCCTCTTACACCTGACCTAAGTAATTAGGACGATCACCTGTTCGAACAATGCCCATATATGACATATATATCGGCGGCAAGATGCGAAAGGTTAATAGACCCCGGCCGCCAATCTTAAGTCACCTTCCTAATCTAATACATCCTGTTAAGCCAGGTCCACATATGTAGCATCTTGGTGTATCATATCTCCGTCGCGTTGCACCAACATGTATCATGATCGCTAGTTTGGACGCCGAATTAACGCGATCATATGGTACACCTTTGTGATACCGTTTCTGATACATGCCAATCCGAATTTTGGCGCGTATCTTAACACTGCGTATCGGATACACGTATCACGATCTGTCATTTGGACGTGTTTTGATACAGTATAACGATACAATTGACTTGATACGCCGTGACCCGTCTTGAGGCGGTTTATCTCCGATCATCAAAGGGGCATCGAGGGTTTGCTGACAAGAATTGATAAACATGATACGACGATACAAGGTGTTTTGTTGTACCGTCCACATACACTGATACGCACGCTTGTACGCTGATACGTATGAATTTTATAAGTATGGACGCTTACTTTGGCATGATATGCATATTCAGTCGACACAGTCCAAATAAACGTCCATACTTACGATACAAGCTTTTGATACGTGATACATGATCCTGATACAATAGAGTGCTACATATGTGGACCCGGCTTTAGATACACATCGTTAGATACAGCATCGATGTATTAGGCCGGGTCCACATATGTAGCATCTTGGTGTATCATATCTCCGTCGCGTTGCACCAACATGTATCATGATCGCTAGTTTGGACGCCGAATAAACGCGAACATATGGTACACCTTTGTGATACCGTATCTGATACATGCCAATCCGAATTTTGGCGCGTATCTTAACACTGCGTATCGGATACACGTATCATGATCTGTCATTTGGACGTGTTTTGATACAGTATAACGATAAAATTGACTTGATACGCCGTGACCCGTCTTGAGGCGGTTTTTCTCCGATCATCAAAGGGGAATCGAGGGTTCCGTCCTGATAATATAAATGAGAATTGATGGACATGATACGACGATACAAGGTGATTTGTTGTACTGTCCACATACACTGATACGAACGCTTGTACACTGATACGTATGAATTTTATAAGTATGGACGCTTACTTTGGCACGATATGCATATTCAGTCAACACAGCCTAAACAAACGTCCATACTTACGATACAAGCTCTTGATACGTGATACATGATCCTGATACAATAGAGTGCTACATATGTGGACCCGGCTTTAGATATCTCAATAACGGAAGAGGAAATAAAGGCCTCCATAAAACAGCTTAAAAACAACAAATCGGCTGGCTGCGACTCGATCCCAGCGGAAATCTGTAAGTATGCAAGTAAAGAAGGCTCTCCTCGATGTCATCTGGGAAATCGGAGAGGTACCTCAGGACTTTAGCAACGCAAATATAGTGAATATACAGGGTGGTCCGAATTGTATTCCGAAAACTTCGGCAGCATATTTCGCAGATAAAAATAAATAAAAAAGTTCGTATAAATATAAGTCCTAAAATGCTTAGCTTCGGAGATACAGAGTGTAGAAGTTTCATTTTTAATTCGATTTTTTCTAAATAATTTCTGAAGTAACGTCAATATTTGGATGAAAATTGGTGTCTGGGAGTTTTTTGACATGAGAAATTTGATTTTGATGTCAATATGACTCCTACTAGTAGAGGGCGCCACCTACATATGTTTTAACTGTTTTGAAGCGTAATAACTTTTTGTCCGTACCTGTATAAAACTACAGAGCGAAAAAATATACATCTCTGTGACTTTTTACGTAAAAAATATCTCTTTGTAAAAATCGCTACGAGCAACCGTTCTTAAGATATTTAGAATGGAAATAGTCAATACATGTCATTATTGACGAAAAATAAACATATTGAGTAGATAGTTATTTCACCGAATTTATGATTTCAGTTTAATACTTTTTTACTTATTTTTATCTGCAGAATATGCTGCTGACGTTTCCGGAATACAGTTTGGACCACCCTGTATTTAAGAACAAAGAAAGTGCATCAGACTGCGGAAATTACCGGAGAATTTCTTTTTTTGTTATGTAAAGTGATCGGAAAGAAAGCCAAAAATGCAATAATATACATGGTGTTCCATTTAAAAAAAATCATCCAGGTCTACTCACACTTTTTTGAGCCACCCTATAGAAGTTAAAATATTTTCCTGAAATACATCCTGGTACATACTTTAGGTTTGTACTTAAACAAAATTCTCAAGTTTTTTTATTCTAGGAGCTACAGATGCCCGACGCACTATTGCCGGACCCTGTATAGAAAAAATCCTTCCTCTATCGCAAACTGAATTTCGCACTAACCGCGGTACCGTTGATTCCATATTCTCCATCCGCCAACTACAGGAGAAAGTAAAGGAGCAGCAGAGTAAACTTTATGTTGCATTCATCCACCTAACAAAAGCCTTCGACTCTGTAAACTAAGATGCACTTTGGGCAATTATGTAAATGTTTGAAGTACCCAACAAATTCCTTACAGTGTGTAAAAGCCTCCATAACAACAAGTCAAGAGTGTCATTATCATGGATCACCAGAGCGATCCCTTCCTAACAAACACAGGCGTTTGGCAGGGATGTGTCTTAGCGCCTCTCCTATTCAATATATTATATTCATGGCAGCGTTCTCCATTATAGTGGACAGCAAACTGCAGGAGAGAGGTTTGGGCATTAGATACAGATACGACGGCGGTCTGTTCAACATAAAAAGACTCAGGGCAAAAACATGTACAAAATTCATCACAGAACTTCAATACGCTGATGACTGTGCTCTAGTTGCAAATACGTTACAGCAATTGCAAGAAATGTTGAACACATATAGATGGGCATACGAGGCTTTGGGACTTAAGCTGAACATCAACAAAACTAAAATCATGGGCACTCCCCCGGAGGATCACCACAACAATGCTATAAAGATCGGAGAAGAACTATTGGAATATATAGCGGAATTCAATTACCTAGGCAGTTTGATTTCGGAAAGAGCCAATTTCGACTTTGAAATTCAGCACAGGATTAGCAGCGCCTCAAGAGCATTCTGGAAATTAAAAGACAGGGTTTTCTATAATCATGATTTGAGCACAAAAACGATACTTGCAGTGTACCGAGCAATAATAATTCCCACCATGTTATATGGAAGCGAAACCTGGGTTAGGCACGCATTAAACAAGTTGCAACAGAGACATCTTAGACAACTCTTAAAAATCAAGTGGTTCCATCATGTCTCAAACGTATCCGTCCTTGAAAAAGCTAACTGCGAGAGTATTAAAGTCATGATTACAAAGTCCCGCTTAAGATGGGCTGGTCACGTATGCAGAATGCAAGAAAACCGCATACCAAAATGTCTGCTTTACGGTGACCTTGTAGACGGTAAGGGGAGGCCGGATGGACAACTCAAAAAATACAAGGATATTTTCCACGAAAACTTAAAGGGGATTAACAAGTAGAATGAGTGGGAAGACGCAGCTCGCAATAGAATGAAATGGAGAAGAGTTGTAAACTCAGTTAACAGCAACAACCAAAAAGTGAGGAGGCAACAGGGTAATGAGATTTTTGAATGCCCGGAGTGCGGTAGACAGATAATATCACGTATTGGACTTTTCAGTCACAGAAAAGCTCATGAAAGAAAACGCCTTGCGTGACCATCTTCTGATGCGTGTCAAATAATCGTCAGCGAGTAATGGCAGTATGTATGTATGTATGTATGTAGTATTATATATAAACCCATCGACAGTTAACTTGAAAAAATTAGAAATTTTTTTAGTGAAATAAATGGATTGGTATGGACGTATTGGTATGGACGTAAATCTGTCAATTTTCTGTCATCGTCTGTCAAAATATTATCTGAATGGTGAACAGTAACCAGTAACACGGCAAGTCAAATAAAAGCTTGTAATAATAAAGATAAAATGAAAAAGGAACCCTTTCCTTCAAAATTTATAAATTCAATGTTTCCCGTATATTGCCGTACAGTATCTAACCAAAAATTACCAGGCCTGGGGGCACTCTTCGTCCGGTGTTAATTCCAGAAATTATCTGGCGATCTTTAAACTTGACCGACCCCCGAAAGTAGAGGAAAAACTACAATTCCCCATCGGACCTGATCGTTTCTCAACAACCGCTTCATTGTAGACCGGTCAATATTTGACTGGACATCTTTCTAAAATGCATATGCATGCGTGAAATGTATTAATTTATACCGCGATTAGCATATTCATATATCCGTTAGAGGTTTTATTATTTTTTTTCTCGGCCATATGGCGCTGGTTTCGGATTGTTATGACACATAACACACGTAGAAGAGGAAATGTATGGTCAAAAAAACCTAGAGCTCGGGGCGGCCGTTCTAGGCTTGGAAGAAGTTCGTGCGAGTTTGTCCTAAAAAGGCGGAAGTCAACGATGTTCGTTGACTAAACAAAACTACTAAAATCATAAAAATAAAAACTATCAATTTGTAGGAAATTACATGAGCTACAAATTCATATCTATGGTTGAACTGTCTTGAACTCTTCATTTTTACGAGATTTTTGTTTTTTAAGGGTTCAAAGAAGGTGGACCTTACACGCAAGTCAAACTAAAAAACGTAATATCTACGAAGAATCTACAGAAAAATTGAAAGAGAGCAACAATATAGCAAAAAAAACGTTTAGTTTTACTCGTTGGAGTTGCATTTTTTATGTATCTTGCTTAATTTTTGGAGATGTGTCAAAAAAATTAAATTTTTTTAAAAAATATCTTTTTTTCATTATTTTCATCTTTTTTAAATTTAAGCATTCTAAACCGCTCTAACTTGCAGAACCCATTGTTAGTACCTAAATATAGCCAACTGTACACGTATTACCCTTAGTATTTATTTTTATGATTTTAGTCATAGATTTTAGATAAGTCATAGATTTAGATAACTCCGCGAGTTTTTGAGTTACGAACTTTAAAAAAAGCATTTAAAGCACTAAAACCAATCATATTCATTTTCTCCGAAAAATGTGTTCTTTCGCCATTATTTTACGGTAAAAAGTTGGAATTTAGTTTTCGAAAAATAAAAAATCACATTTACAGAATGATAACTCGGCTATTATTTTACCTATGGTAATCAACAAAAAATGAATCGTTTAGTTATTCTAAAAGCTTCATTTTTGCTCTATAAGAGTTTTGCGATTAAACGGAAGGTTTTCGAATTATTTATAAAAAATGGCAGAAAAATATACAGTTTTAGATGAAAAATCAACATTTTCAATTCTAAATAACTAGGAAAATATTAATTTTCTGAAAAATGTTATAGAACATTTTTTGCTTAGAATTCATCCCTTTATTGATTTTTGCAATTAAAATGAGTGATTTATTTTTCACCTCCGAGAAGTGGCACTCACCCCCAGGGTAAAAGCACACATCGCTACTATGTAACTTTGGTTTCTTACATTTATCTCTATTCACTGTTAAAATTTGACGTCAATCGATGCAAGTGTTCAGAATTCGGACCCTAAAACAACAGCTAAAACCCTCGCTTACTGGTCTAATCCATGCTTCCGAGCTTTTTTACAAAGCAGGTAAAACTGATAAGTACAACGTTATCCGTGGTTACGATGTTTAATAAAAAGTAAACAGTAAAGTTTTAAGTTAACGTCTCCTTTTTGATACTAATCTAGACAGGGCCTACTTTGTTTTATGCGGAAAGTTTTTCAGAAAAACAAAAAGTTGTCATAAAAAATATACAAATTTGTACTAACGTCTAGCGTGTAAATAAATAAACCCAGACAAAGCCTATATTTAAGTATAGTACCCGTCGTCTATAGCACAAAGCCAAATAGAATGCCGAACGGCCCGAAGCTACATCCGAGACACGGAGAGGATATTAAGATTTCCTTTTTTCTTTTCCTTTTTTCGTATACGTTATTCTAGACCGAACTTGTATAAAGTACCACTTAGGTAAAATTAACGCGGTACCATCGCTTATACGGAAGGGCGTTCCGATATTATAAATCAAAATCCAATCGAGAAACTCACGAGTTTTCACGCCCTTTCGCCCGCCACGGTACCATACCGAGAAACGGTATTTTTAATGAGATTCGGCGACCGCCGCTCGCCAATTTATTATAAAACCCCAAAACGAACAAGAAAATCGTATCGGTTTTTCAACCAAGAGAATACGTTTTTTTTGTTTTAATTTCTTTGCTCGACTATATATTCTTGTATCGTGGGATACTTACGAGTATAAGAGTAGTGTTCAATAATATAATATACAATACTAATAATGTAAGAGTCACTGGCAGCAAAAATCCATTGTTGCATTTTGTTCAAGATCACGAAATGTGTAATATCAGCAGCAGCGCAAGCGAAGATTTTCAATAGAAGGAGATGATGAATCTGTCACAAAGCTGCAACCACAGGCGGTTAATTCTATGATAAGAATAGCAGAACAGGGGAGGCTCATGGATGATCATATCAACAGACATCAACATGGTGTATTCTACAGAAATATGGAAGCACTTCAACTATCTAAAAGACAAACATTTTTATTCTTGAAGTCGGCTGGTTTAGAGTCTGAAACCGAAGGATTCTTGTTTACCTGCCAGGATGGTGTGATTAACACCTTAGCCTATCGTAGTAAAGAGTCTAACGTAAGTGGCACTAACTACAGAGCACGTTGACAACACCCTGAAACCCTGATACGCCTATTGTCTGCTTGCCCCGTACACGCTGCCACCACCTACAACTACAACACTACTACAATGGCAACTACCGAATATATTGGAATTACGCATTTCCCACCATAACACACATTCAGGCTAACAAACCTGGCATAGTCCTGTTAGACAAACAGTGCAATTCCATACACGTTATAGAATTTTCCGACCCAGCAGAAACTAACATCGAGCTCAAAAATAGAGAGAAGAAAGCCAAATACAAATAGCTACTGGGAGAGTTACGCAGACTCTATCCTGAATGTTACGTGTATCTTGTAATGTTAATTATCGGTGTTTTTTGGTGAAACAAAAGACACTTTAATAACGGAACTATAGAGAATACCAAACTGTAAAGAGTCATCCGAAAATTGGCCAACAACATACAGAAAGCTGTTATTCTGAGATCTCTAAGACTTTTGAGGCAGATGTGTTTGGCTGACGATTGAGGCGGACGTAAGGAATGAAAGTCTACGTTTAGCCATCCGCATGACGTCTTGTGGAATCGGAGCTATAGTCATGTCGGAATTATAAAAAAAAAATAATACACTAGAGAAACTATCAGCGGAACAAAAAAAATAAACTTTGAGAAGGCGTTCGACTCGATATATCCTAGGTCAATAATAGAAGCCTTAGCGAATCGAGGTATTGATATCTTATATAGAAACTCTCGCCAATGTATACGTTAAATGTTCTCTGAACTTCCTGAATGCCCATTAAACCATCTTACTAATTTAATTAACGAGTCATTCCAAAAAGGAGTTTTTCCAAATTGCCTTAAGACAGCAATAATTATTCCTCTGTATAAAGGAGGTGATAAAGATGAAGCTTCGAACTATCGCCCAATTGCACTCCTGCCCATATTATCTAAGATCATTGAAAGATTGGTTAAAAAAAGGCTTCTATCTTTTCTTCTTAAATATAAAATACTTACTACCCATCAATTTGGATTTCTAAGTAACAGTTGCACAAATGATGCTATGTTCGACCTTTTTAATAATGTATACTCTAGCCTGAATAACCATCACTCTACAGCTACAATTTTCTGTGATTTCTCTAAGGCTTTCGATTGTGTAAATCATAATATCTTAATTAACAAATTGCAATACTATGGTTTCAGGGGAGTGCCGCTCGAATGGCTTAAGTCATATCTTGGAACAGAAGGCAGCTTGTAAGGATTGATACGTCTATGTCTTCTTGTAAGCCTATAGAATGTGGTGTCCCTCAGGGTTCAGTACTTGGCCCTATTTTGTTGCTGGTGTTTATCAACGACATTGCAAATCTAGACATTAGCGGTAAAATCTGCCTCTTTGCGGACGATACTAGTTTCCCTTGGAGCGGCCCAGATGTTACGACACTATATGATACTATATCCTGTGACTTACGCACCATTAAATCTTCGTGCGATTCTAATCTCCTATGCCTCAACCTATCAAAAACTAAAGTTTTGTCATATAAAAGTACTATACAACCTTTTGTACTTAATAACACCACTATTGACGTCGTGGACTCTGTGAAATTCTTAGGACTTGTTGTAGACAACTCGTTAAAATCGGACTTTCACATCGAAGCTCTATCAAAGAAACTAAGCGCTGCCTGTTTTGCGCTAAGATCAGTTTCTAAGGAACTTAACTTCTCAACCTCTAGAATAGCCTACTATGCCCTTTTTGAGTCACATTTTCGTTATGCCCTTCCATTCTGGGGTACTTGCTGCGCAACAAAATTTGATTGTATTTTCAGACTTCAAAAGAGAGCAGTTCGTTATTTATTGGGACTGAACAGTAGAAATCACTGCCAGAATTTCTTTAAATTTTCAAAATACTGACTCTTCCTTCTTTATTCATTTTTGAATCCGTTTGCTTAATGCGCAAGCACATATCTGCTATTCACAATCTTTATCTGCCAACCCTGAGCTCAGAACTAGTTAAAAGTTCAATACTGTACAATGCCAAAAAAATGTACAATCATCTGCCTTTGAATATCAAGTCGCTTTCATTCTTTCCCGCATTTCGCAAAGCTTTAAAATCATACTTACTGGAGAGAGCCCTATATACGGTAAACGACTTTTTTGTTGATGGTTAATTATGAACAATTTTGAATTTTAAAATTTTGATCATCTCACACACTGGTCAAAGGTCAAGTATTTAATATTTTATAACTCTAAAATCATATCTGTTTACTGTGTACTGTACTAAAATTGTCCATGTATATTCTTTTTGTAATTTCAAAGACTTAAATTTTTTTGAATTGTATTATTTGTATTGTGTATTTTTTGTTGTTTGTGAGTGCTTTGTCGATGAAGCTGTTTTGGCTTTTTGTACAATAAAGCGTTGTTTGTTTTGTTTGTTTGTATACACAGAAGCCAAAGCAAGAGTAATGATATAGGTATATAAAACAACCCCAGAGTTCCCAACTGGCAAAGTAATACGACAGGGAAACGCGATATCCCCAAAGCTATTTAGAGCAACACTATAAGAAATCTTCCGTCAACTGGACTGAACCAACAAAGGAATTAAAAATAAATCGAGAATATTTTAACCATCTAAGATTCGCTAATGACATAGTCTTAATTATTGCCAATAGTCCTGAAGAACTATAAGCACCAATTAATGAACTAAATACAGTCAGCAATACAGTGGGTCCCAAAATAAATTTAGCAAAAACTAAAGTAGATATACAACGAACTAGTGGAAGGAAAAAACATTCTAATAAATAACACAACACTGGAAATAGTAGAATAATATATATATTTGGAACAACTTGTACACAGCTCAGGATTTCTACTACTAAAAATCAACAGAAGAATTAAGTTAGTATGGAGTACTTATGGAAGAAACTCAATCATATTTAAATCTAGAATGCCACTCTATCTCCAAGAAGAAAACATTCGACCAATGTGTGCTACCAGTCATGGGCACTTAAAACGGACATCACAAGGAAACTGCAGGTCGCACAAAGCTGAATGGAACGAAATATGCTGTGAATAACTAAGAGAGACCGTAAAAAATAGAGTGTATACGACCAAAGACCCAGGTAATAGATGTCATCCACAGAGTCAAATTCTTCTTCAAAATTTATCAAGCTGTGGTACGATGTTTGTCGACTTTTTCTCCAAGTATTCTGGTACTTACTTATATTTCATCTCCCACTTATAACAGAATATTTAATTCATTTTCTTTTATTATTTTTCAATAATTTTTATCAATATTATTCTTCTTTTTATATTTACAGTCTTTAATATCTGTTTCTGTTAGAATTCTTCGTTTTACATTTAGTCTTTAATAACTTGTCTGTCCTATGTGGAGAATCTACAGAAAATAATTCCATTACAGCCGGATGATTTATGACTTTGATGTGATAATAATTGAGAAAGCATAAATAATTGACAAGTTTCATGGAAAACATAAAAAAGTACCGTTAGATGATGCGCGAAGGACACCGGTTCCACAGAGATCAATTCTAGACTAGTGCGGGATTGTGTGTGTGCTCATCAATGGCATTCATAATCCCAGGACCCTTCTGCGTCAAGAGAATAGCCGCAAAACGGTGGTTGGCCAACAAATCTCTAGAATGTTGAAGAAATTAACTCGGGTAGAGACAGACCAAACAGTAGTTCATTACATTAGTAGATCATTCGTCAAAATTCACGGCAGACTTGATATGCAAAGACAAAAAGACAGTCAAAGCTATAGTGAGTCTACTTACAAGGTATTGTAAGCTTAATAGGCATCTAAAGCTAATTGGATTGAAAGAGGAAGCCAGGTGCAGGGTGAATCTCTCAATCTGAAGAAGAATCGACAGAACACATTCTATGTCTGTGCCTGGCAAATGTGGGATTTTTTATACTAAGCAATGGTAGATCATTGACGAGGGTTCAGTCTCCAAAAGATTAGAATTTTTGAGAAGGATACGACTGGAGGAGCAACTCAAGGGATCAGAAGAGAACCACAATAGATCTGAAAAGGTCGCAGTGGATCAGGCCAATAGACACCACAGAAATTAATGAAAGAGAGATATATTATTTACAATTCTATATTAGATAGGTAAACGGATAGCAATTATTATCAAAAATTATCTATCGCTTAAAAAAATCTGAATTAATTTATTTTACAGTAAAATATGACAAGATTAATTATTACTTGAACCTTTTATAGGTAACAGAATTCACACTGATTCTTATTCCCCTGTAGATTATTTAATTTTCCCAAACACGTATATATTTATTCTGCAGTGACATTTCTGTATGAATAATGTATTTTTATTCTAGTTTACTTTTCGAATAAAAATAACAGCTACCGTTGACACGTTGGTCGGGTCTTCAAGCAAGCCGAGTTGGCGGCATACATTACCTGTCATTTGAATAATACTATAATATGTTTGAATGCAGATTTTTTAATTTAATATTGAATGAAAAAAACTATTTTCTGTTCTCTAATGTGTCACAGATTATATAGAACTTTTTAGCGTAAACATTAGTAGTGTTTCATTCTGATTGTATCCATACCATCAAGATAAGCCACTATTTTCATTTCTTGGTCCTTAATTAAATGAAAGATTTTCCTTGATTTAAGGAAGAAAAATCTTGGGATTTTCACGGGGGTTTTAACAGTCTCCTCAATGAACACCTCAGTAGATTGAAGCTGAGAAACAACGGCGAATGCAGATTCTGTGGGAAAATGGGGAAACACCAGAATACCTCATCACTGAGTTCGCCGAGACGACAACCATTCGGATATACAGGATGTAGAAGGTTCATTTCTATTTCGATTTTTTCCAAATAATTTCTGAAGTAACTTCAATATTTAGATGAAAATTGGTGTCTGGGAATTTTTTGACATGAGAAATTTGATTTGTGCGTGTGACCTACATATTTTTAACTGGTTTGAAGAGTAATAACTTTACTTCCGGACCTATATAAAACTACTGAGTAAAAAAATATACATTTACGACATTTTTTACGTAAATAGGTCTCCTGGTAAAAATCGCTACGAGTACTGGTTCTCGAGATATTTGGAATCGAAATTATCAATACCTGTCATCATTGACATAAATTAAACATGTTGACTAAATAGTTATTAGACTACTGAGATCATAAATTTGTAATGTTTTTGTACCAAAAGTTCAAAAGAAGCTGTTTTATCACCATTTTTTCGCAGAAAAATCTATGATTAATTTAAAAAAATAAAAATTTCCCAAATGTATTATTTCAGTCAAATAACTATCTACTCAACGTGTTTATTTTTTGTCAATAATGACCTGTGTATTATTGACCATTTCCATTCTAAATATCTTGACAACGGTTGCTCGTAGAAATTTTTACCAAGAAACATTTTTGTTTTACGTAATAAATCACGAAAATGTATATTTCTTCACTCAGTAGTTTTATACAGGTACGGACGAAAAGTTATTACTCTTCAAAACAGTTAAAACACATGTAGGTGGTGCCCCCTACAAATAGGAGTCATATTGACACAAAATCAAATTTCTCATGACAAAAAACTCCCAGACACCAATTTTCATCATAATATTGACGTTACTTCAGAAATTATTTGGAAAAAATCGAAATAAAAATGAAATTTCTACACCCTTTATATATCCTAAACTAAGCATTTTAGGACATACATTTATACAAACTTTTTACTTATGTTTATCTGCAAAATATGCTGCCGAAGTTTCGGGAATACAGTTGGACCACCCTGTATAATTCACTATAAATATTTTTATCCAAATTATATCCAATCCAACGCCTTTTCAATTGCCCAAAACCTTATTTCCCTTAATAACATCAATCCTCCACCTCCCTGAACCGTAAGAAAGCACAGTTCTTCTCGATATTCATACGAATAAATCTATTCAGCTCCAAAAATCCACCCAATTCCTATACTACATATTTATTTGGGCAAATCCCCTCAGAATAAGATTGCGCGTCCAAGTGTGATGACCAGCGTCCGTTTGAAATCAGTTCAGAGAAAGAAGCAGTAAAGTGGGGGTCAGTAAATCTGTTATTTTCACGCCGGGGGTGATTTCCGAAATCCTGCCCTTTCGGTTTTTGTATCTATTGGAGATTGGGAAGTTAAATTGGTTTGGGATAACGGTTGGACAAAGAGGTAATCGAAGTATTTTATATTTTATGATTTTGTGTATTTATTTTGAAAAATTCTGAAAATATAATAATTTTTTTCTTGCAAAAATTATACCACTGCATTATACATTTTTTTACCATCATTTTGTAAAAAAATGAAAAGATTTAATTTATAGTAATGTACAACGAATTAGTAGACAGAAAAGACATTCTAATAAATAATAATATTATATTCATCGCAACAATATTGATCAGTGCTAATTAACATTGAATAAGGAACATTGAGCCAATTGAAAGATTGAAATAAATAATATCCAGATCAGCAATTTAAAGATATTATTTTTAATTTTTCTTATTGTGAATTTGAAATTCTCAGTGTCAGTGTCAAATCTAATAATTTGCATAATATTAATCGTAGTTATTATGACTAAATTAACTTCTACAAAGTAGTTTCTAATGCTCTACATAGTCTACATGTGCGAAAGGGTTATCACTTACCACCCTCCCTATTGCACAAATTTATTTTTTGTTCAATTTTATTTATAGCTTTTGAATAGATCTTCATATACTTTCGAATGCATTTTGTACTCTTTACTGTAACTGTGTTGATTTCATTTTTTTGTAAAATTTGGACCTGTCGCATTACTTAACGTCATCAGACGGTCCAGGAACCTCGCTGGCCATTATACTGCTCTACCAATTCCAATCCATCTTCCGGGGAAATGATTTGATTGTTTATATTACATTTTATTTATATTATTTTATTGCATTTGATTTTCCGTATTCAACCCACGTCATTGCTAATTTTGAAAGCTTATCAATATTGTAACGATGAATATATTAAATATTAAAATAAAACAGAGCCGGACTTGATATTAGTTTAAACAAAATGTGTCCAAATTTCCAAAACAAAAAAAATATTGAGTGTATCATATCATTGTACTCAGGAGAGCGAGTTCTTTCAAAATCTGAAATAAAAACTGCAGGTCCGTATTTAAAAAAATTAAATTGGTCTTTGTATCTCACAAACTGTTAGCTGATTTGAAAATCTAAAAATACTATCAGATAGCCCTAAACAAGTGGCTATGAGAATGTGCAATTAGTTTTTTGATTTGCTAAAAAGTAACGACGGGAAAAATAAAATTGCTTTTCAAAAATATCCGTTTTTTCCAAAAAAGTCAGCAATACTTGAAATTTTTAAAACTTTTTTAATGGCATCTGGGTAAACATTCCAAAGCGCAACTTTGCCCCAATTTAACCATGTTCGTATCTACTACGGTTACTGAGTTACCAATGCTCGTACCTCGAATTTGTAGCACCCTGTATACTACCAGTCGTGACATATGCATGCGAAACCTGGACACTTCAAATTCACAAAAATTATAATTTATTTCTTTTACTGATTTGTGAGGTTCTTGTTCTTCTGATATGCCTGTTTTTGGTTGCTGTCCTGGCTTCCGGAGTTTACCCTGTTGCGTCCTGTCTCTCTGCTTATCTCCGCTCATCCTTGCTTAAATAATATGTTCACTTTTTTATTTTATATTTAAATTTATTTTCTTCGTACATACATATCTACATATTTTTTATTTTGTTTTTGGGGTCGCAACACTTTGGCACTTGTGTCTTTGTATCGTTTTTTAATCCCTTGAGACTCTCACATTTTTATTAATAATTTATTTAATGTAATTAATTTGGGTCTAATAAAAAATTTGAATTTAATATTATTATAATGTTGAACTTCGCAAGAAAACTTCTTTTTAATAATTTTCCTCACTCACCTAAAGCTTTTTCCCGACTTTCCTTAGAAGGGAAACGACTACCCGCGCTTGTTCTTCCATAATTTTCAATTTCTTTTCATCTTCACGCTCAGACGGTAACTTTTTTACGGCCCGAATTAAGTGTTCGCTTAATGGCGCAGTTTCAATAAGGCCACCGGCGTTAAAAACTCTCTCCAAACTGCTCCGAGTAATCTAAATTCATAAGCACACCTTCCCCCGAACTGTTTGCTCGCTCTCCTTTATATAGATGATAAATTTTATATTTACCTGCAAAATTTAAAGTGGCTTTTATATCCTCAAACTTTTGATCTTGTATAAACTTTACTTGAAAATAGAACCAGAATGAGTTTTCTATTCTATGTGTTTGATTCTACGTAACATTTATTGGAAGAGTATTCAAATTGTTTATGCTTTTCAGCGATATAAGCTATAATATGTTTTTTTTTCAAAAAATTACCGAGTTATATTCAATTCTTATTATTTTTAAACAATTTCACTTAGTTAGCCATGGAAACAAGCTCAATCGTCGTTACTCTCGGAAATGTGAAACTGTCACTTCCAAACTTTGTAAATTAAAATAAACAAAAATTGTAAATATGAATTTCTCAAATGATAAAAGCCTGTAGGATTATAGGTTCAACTTTTCTTGACCATACATTTTCGAGGATATACGCTGACCGGTGAACGTTACTTACGTTTTTTAGAGAACGGTTTTCAAGACATGTTAGAAAAGTTAAATTTAGATACTCGCGCATTAATAGAGTGGTTTCAACATGATTTTCATTATGACAACCCCCGCCCCCATAATGAAAGAAATATTAAAAATTATTTATATCATAATTATGCAAACTCAAAGATAGGAAGAGGTGGACCATTTTCATGGGTCTTCTCGATCACCTGACCTATTCATTTAAAAAAAAATATATTCGGTATGGTTAACAACAAGGTTTACAAAAGAACTTATGAATTAAGAGAGGGCACTCGAAGAGGCGGTACGGGAGAAGTTTAATTAAGTCGACCGGTCATTCTGTGAGAATAGCTAGTAATTCAGTTTTAAAAAGATGCATTTATGTACTCAAAACAATGGCAGATTTTTTGAACATTTTCTAAAATAACTTAAAGTGTATGTAGTGCTATTATTTTTTTTTAGGTATTAATTTGTTTCAAGTAAATTGTAAAGAACCGTTTAATAATATATTCTGTCTTTTTATGTTATAAATCATAACAGAATCAGAATACCATATGCCAACTAAGTGAAATTAGTCAAGAAAGATAAGAATTGGCTATAACTCAGTAATTTTTCGAAAAAAAACATATAGCTTATATCCCTGAAAAGCTTAAAAAAGCGCTTTTTATGAAGACATGGTTTCCATTTAAAAAAACATATGTTTGTGTCATATGTCAAAAATGACAGACTTTAGAAAAAATCGGAGAATACAAGCTCATTAGGGATGTGATTCCAAGTGGTAACCAACTCAAGACGGAACTCAAGAACTTGGAAGATTCCATCCGCAACCTGGAATGGAAATCTTGCAATGGTCTAAGACACTCGAAGAAGTTTCTGAGGGCTTATGATCAAGAAAAATCACAGATCTTCCTGGGTCTGAGTAAGAACAATCTTCGGATTGTCACGGGGTTTTTAACAGGACACTGTCTCCTCAATGAACACCTCAGTAGATTGAAACTAAGAAGAAACGGCGAATGCAGATTCTGTGGGGAAGATGGTGAAACACCAGTACACCTCATCACTGAGTGCGCCGAGACGACAACCATTCGTGCCATGAATTTTGGTACGACTGATATTGGAGATAGAGAACTACCCTCTATAAAACCGTCCCAGATACTGGCTTTTGTCAAAGCCCTGGGACGGTATGATGAGTTATGTTTCAAGAAAGGGGGACACAATGGATCTGTAAGGTCGAAGTGATTAACCCCCCTCCCACTCATTCTAAATTCTAAAAATTCTAAATTCTAGGGATGTGATTATCTACAACTTTTATCTGAAAACTTTTTGTCTAAAATAGATTATAATGGAATAAGGGGCAAATTTTGAAATAGTCAAATTTTTTTTTCGAAATATCTAGTAGGTAAGCCATGAACTTTTTCAAAAATCTGAAAGACGCATGTTTATGACCGTACAAAACTGCAATTCTTTCACAATTTAACCGACTCTCTAAATCCCATAGTTTCAGACATACCCATAGAGAACATCGTAGGAAACTCACAACTCACCCTGTACAGGGTGGCGCACCTCATTCGCCTCGGTTGATTAATCGAAAACGAAAAGATTAGCGATGGGAACTATCGAATGAATTAGACTATCGAATGGTTACTGAATGAATGATTTCAACTATCGAATGGTTTTATTCGAATAAAATCATTCATTCATTTGTATACGAAAGCATATGTGACAACCTCGCCGTGCAACTAAATGGTTATCGTTGAGCTACGATTATCGAATGCTTTTGATAAATGAAATTTAGTATTCGTTTGACTTTTGTGTGCGTCAGTGCATTATTAGTTCTTCCAAATTTTTATAACTTCACCTTATAAATACTGTGCTATTTTTGCGTTTATTAAAATATTTAAAATACTAAAATAGTAGTTTTTTTTAATTGACGATTGTGTGCGTGTGCAGGTGTCAAAATTTTGTGTGATTTTCCGTAGCCCGATCTTTCAATTATTTTATTTTATATGGTATATATGGTCTATTTTTTAATGGGAAATTTTGAGAAGTAACAATTTTTAAGAGAGATGAGATGAACTTAGAATTAATTTTAAAAATACATATTTGTATTTTAGATGTTTCAATAATATGAATTAGTTGAACTTAATAATCATATATGTTTAAGTAATGTGGTTAAGTAAATGTAGTTATCGAACTCAAACTATGGGGTGTGAAAATTAAATTGAAAGTTTTACACGTGCCAATTTAAAAAAAAAAGTTAACGATGTTTGTATTTTGTTTATGCTAATTCTCTTTCATGTAGTTTTTTGCAAAGAAATATTTCATTTATTTTTTAAAGTAAATGCCAGTAAAAGTAAATATTATTTTTAAATAGTAATATAAAGTACCTAAAATAAATAATTTTGATTTCTAATTGTTTATTTATATTTTCCTTCCATTACACTGCATGCTTAGAAAATTAATAAATGTTTATATTTCATGATTTTAAAGTTTGTTGTTAATATAACAAATTAGTTCTGTAATTATTATTATTTAATAAGCCAACGTTGCCACAAACAATTTAAAGACTATATTATTTTTAAATAGGATCTAATATAAATCATTTTGACATCTAATTTGTTGTTTATATTTTGCTACTACGTAAAAAAAATGGTTATTTTAAATTATTTTAAATTTTGTTGTTAATAGGTATAACAAATTGTTACTGTTATTATTATTTTTATTAAACCAGTCTTTACTTAAAAACATTAAAAATCATTTTCCTACATCCAAAATAACAAGTATTATTGCAGTGTAACAACAGAATATTAATAAAAAAAAATGCAAAATATATAGACATACTATCCCTAACTAACTAAAGCCAAACAATAATATTCTTTGCTAATATCAACTAATACCAATATATGGCAACAGCGCCCTTCATAATGTATTTTCTGTGTAAATACTAGCACCTCAATAAAAAAATAATGTGTCCTTATCTTTATATGACTCCGCAAAAAATCAAAGATGCCGGCTTCTTTCATAGCATTGCCACCGACCGCCTGTCGGGTTTCTCGGAAAGAAACCTACGTCGCTGGGCGACAACTAAAATCCAGTTAATATTTTATTATAATGGATCCTGACGAATAAATGAATTTCATAAATGAATGAATTTTATAAATGAATGAATTTTATAAATGAATGGTTTTTGCTGCCGAATTACTAGAATACAATATTTCAAGGCAGATGACGCATCTATTAGATAATTTTTATTCGAATAGTTTTCAACGAATGTTTTTTTACTAGCTATCGAATTATTCGAATGAATTGCAACTATCGAATGTTTCGATAGTATTCATTCGATAGTTCCCACTACTAGAAAAGATGTAGAAACAACATATTTTATGGGTATATGTGGGGAGGCAATGTGGCACAATTTAAAATTATTTTGAATTATATACTTTACTATTAGATTTTAATATAATATTATATATTATATATAGATTTTAAACAAATTTAACCCTTATAATAAATGTCTTTTTTTGGACCCAAGAATCCAAAAATGAAATAAAATATCGGGTGTTCCATAAGAAAAAATATAACTTTGGTATGCATCTTAGTTCTGAAACACCCTGTATATTTCAGAATAATTTTAAGTTGTGCACATTGCCTGCCCACATATACCCATAAAATATTTTGTTTCTACATCTTTTCGTTTTCGTATAATCAACCGAGGCGAATGAGGTGTGCCACCCTGTATTTAATTAGAAAAAGTATTTCTGAAATTGAGTTTTAATCAGTTTGAAATTCACTGGTGTGTACACCACTGATCTGGAACTATTTATAGTCGAAATAATATAAGATCTATAATAACACACCGCGCCAACTTATTTATTATTCTAATACCCATCTAACCCACTTAATAACACTATTATAACACACAAAGAGAAACCCGTTTCGTTATAAGTTAATATAATTTTCTCGGTTATTTCAAATAACAACTCCCCGCTTGGTTATTAACCGTAATTATCGCAACATTTGCGTGCCTCAGTGTTTATCGTTGCGTCTGTGTGAGTGAGTTTTTTTTTTCAATACGACAGCCACCATCGTAAAATAGACCAATGAAAACATCGAACTGATTAATTATGATAATTATGACGAAAGAAAAAAGTAGAAGAAAATTATATGGGAAAAGTCTGTTTCCAAGTCATGAAGAGTTTATGATTTTTAAAAATGGATGAAAACGGTTAAAAAAGCAAGGAGAATATACCATACACATTATACAGGGCGTCATTGAAATGGTGTAAAAAAATCGGGGGGTGATAGTACTGTAGCGTTTCTTTATAAAACATTACCACTGCGATCGGTAGCTTTTCGTTGGTAGAGCAGTCGTGGATAAGGTATTTCACTGGAAAGAAACTAACTAGAATTAGAATTAGAATAAGTGGGAGGGGGGTTAATCTCTACGACCTTAGAGATCTATTGTGTCCCCCTTTCATGAGTTATAACTCATCATACAGTCCCAGGACTTCCTACGGAGACCCGTGTCCCTCACAGTCGAGGAGCTACGACCCAGGCCGGGTAGACGAAACGGTAGCTTGTGTCGCTTGTTGGGTTTAGAGGTAGGAGGTAGGCTCCCGACCCTTGGAGGAGGTGGTAGCTTGTATGCCACTTGCGGAGGATGGTCTCACGCAAGTGTCAGCCACCTCTCCTGTAGTTCTCTTTGGGTTTGGCCCCTTGGAACTTTCATTGTTACTGTTCCCAGTGTCGCTAGGGGGTTTCCCCACAGCTTCACCGGTGATGTTTTTATTACTATTATTACCAGATCTCATAGTGTTCCTATGAGTCGCTAGGGACAGTCGGTCCACTTCTACAGAGCCCCGCATGTAGAAGTAAGGTTGAGGCTGTCCGTAGCCCCGCCCGGTATCGTTATATGTCTTGGTGCAATTCCCTGGCCACGACACTACAGTCAGGGACAAGACGATGAGTGAGATGCTTCTTAGACCAAGCCAAGTGCTAGAGGGGATTCCCCCCAGCACCTGACCAGGAGCTTCCCCACCAACGACAAGGTCTTGCATCTCCTAGGGGAAGAAGAAGCTAACTAACAATAATAAATCGAAAATACAAATATTGGGCGCCAGGCATGAACAGAGAAAGAAAACACAGTTGTTTATTACTTAAAACTAGTGACTATATTCATTATGATGTATTCTGATGGTAAATAGGCATTGTACAATTTTAATAATGATTATAGTGGTTATATGTCGAGTTAAGCTATGTTAGAAATAATATTAAATATATTCAATGAAAAGACTATAAAAAAATACCATACATGTAAAGTTATAGAAAATGTATAAAAGGTAGCATTACTTTAATTAATTTGATATATTCTATATGATCGAAGATGTTGCAACCTGTAGATTCTAGAATCTATGTCTGGTTATTCATCTGTTCACATAGCGCAATAATAATATCTATAGAAAGTAAAACTATTACAAGACGTAATGTAATGAAACCTAAGATCTAAATCATATTGTATCTACTAAATCGACATAAATGTTCTTAATAATCTAACCACTAAACATAGTCTCTATGATATTATTTAAAATGTACGTTATTATGTTCAATACTGAAAATCGACTGAAAACCAGAACCTAAATCTACACTTAGCTGTTCTTGAGGCTATCCTGTTTCAAAGAGTAGCAGCGTGAGGTGGGCTCATATCTCTGTACTGTCTGTCGGCGATCCTGTTGGCCAATACAACAAAAGAGGCCAGAATGAGGACACCATGATTCAACACAGCCGTAACTACTGACTAGGCTTAGAAATGGGAACGAAGCAGCATGGGGCTTACGCTACATCCATACTGTAACAATATGGGGACACTACCCGTACCTTGGATACTGTCCGTAACTTGGACCATAACATTGGACTCAATACATATATATGGGACACCTGCCCATACCTTGGACCCTAAAAACACGAAACTCTTTTTTAAAACCAAACAAAGTCTAATAAACGAAATAAACCTACCTCGAAACACTTCCGAGGGCTCAATAATAAACAAAAGAACTGTCCTTTCTTCCATTTAATATTCTGGAGGACAACAGCAAAAGTACACCAACGTGTCAGCAAAATACAAATACGAGTTAAGGTGGGCCAATCCAAAACTCTACCCTAAAAATAAGCAGTAATAATAACGAATAAAATAAAGATAATATATCATCTTTACCTGTAGCTTCGAAATGACAGCTGATTCAGATTTTGCAGCAAGATTTAAATTACCATTTCTAAAGCCGGGTGACCAAAAGTGAGGTTAAAGCGCAGAGAGGCGCCTTGAAACGATCTTGACAGCCCTCCACAGAAGCAGTGATACGATAACAGGGTTGTTGACTAGAGAACGTGAAAATTACGCCAGGCGCGTCAAGTAAATTATCAGGCCTGAGCGATACGGAATCCGGTGATGATACGCCAGACATCATATATTATATATGAAAGACATGTAACGAACTAAAAACGTTACAGTACTCCTAAAAATAGTAAAACAAGTTCCTATAAGTATAGGGCGAAAAATTGTAGGCTTAAAAAACGAGATAAGACTTCGAAAAAAAATCCTTTGCCATAAATTTTGACCCTAAATCAAATGGTGATACTGATAAATTATTTGGAAAAGCGGAAAGGGTAGTTTTTGCAAGGGTAGTGGGTTATTTCGTGAATAACTTTTTTGAGGTTATTTTTTTTGCAACGTGGGTTCATTTTTTGAAAACTACATCCTTTTTCCTACAAAAAATGTACTCTTGTTGCACATCGCCCAGAGCGATGGTTTTCGAGAAAATTGAAAGCGAAGAGATTGTTCTGATGGGTTGCTAACTGGTTAATCAACCTAAACTTATGAAAGTTATGGCGGTTCAAAAGTAACCAAGTAGTTATTAAATAATTAATTGGAAAATCAAAATTTCATGATTTTTAAAACATCTTATTGCTTTAAAAACGAAATAAACTTTTTTGGTTTGAAAAAAATTTGGTTTGCTCAGTGCCGATTAATACTGAAAATCAACTACGACAACGCATTATTGATTGTTCCAATCAAATTCGGACAACACTAAGGATATTCCACAGGGTATCTACGCAGATCGTGGAGAAGAAGATCAGATGTCCACATTGAAATGAATGGTGGTCACTTTGAACATTTACTAGGAATTTTGATAATTGGATTATTTCGATTTTTAAAGCAATAAGATGTTTTAAAAATCATGAAGTTTTGATTTTTGAATTAATTATTTAATAACTACTTGGTTACTTTTGAACCGCCATAATAACTTTCATAAGTTTATGTTGATTAACCAGTTAGCAACCCATCAGAGCAAATTCTTTGTCTTCAATTTTCTCGAAAACCATCGCTCTGGGCGATGTGCAACAAGAGGATCTTTTTTGTAGGTAAAAGTATGTAGTTTTCAAAAAATGAACCCACGTTGCAAAAAAAATAACCTCAAAAAAGTTATTCACGAAAAAATAAACTATCCTTGCAAAAACTACCCTTTCCGTTTTTCCAAATAATTTTTCAGTATCACTATTTGATTTAGGGTCAAAATTTATGGCAGAGGATTTTTTTTCGAAATTTTATCTCGTTTTAGCTACCATTTTAAAACAAACGTTTTTTAAATTCACCCTTTCAGTGCCTCTAACTCTCTTAATATGCATATTCCGCCCTATACTTATAGGAACTTTTGTTATTATTTTTAGTAGTACTATCACCCCCCGATTTTTTTACACCATTTCAATGACACCCAGTACTGTATAGTCCAATAAAATTGTCATTTGAGAAAAAAAATACGGGCAAGCTGATTTTTCCAGAGTTTGTCAGCGACTGTCTTCTGAGTGTAAAATAAACAAAATCGGAAAATTTCCCCTTGCGGTTTTTGAGCAATAGGGGTGTTTTTTTTTAAACTGTACTACAACAAAATAATTAGACGCAAATTGTACATAAGAACATTCTCTATAAGTTCGCCTAATGAATTTTTTTAGTTTATTATTTCCGGACTTAGCGGCCGTTTCATGAGCTCTTTGGGGTGGTTTTCAAAACTTTTTAATTTTATTAAATTTTAATTTGGCAACAGTTGTTGTCATATTGCAAATACTCATAAATCCGTTTTTGCCTATGTCGCCTTCATTATTTACAAATAAAACTTTCTGCCTGCGAAGCATTTTTCCGAGACGTTCGTTTTAAAGCATCGTATTTCCAATAAAAAGAGAGATAATGTCGTGATTAAAAAAAACAAAATGCTCACAAAAGATGAGGCTACAATTTGATTTGATTTACCAATAGCTACTACAGCTGCTGCACCCTACAGGATGTTACAAAGTTCAGGGAAAAAACTTCGTCTTATTGTTGTGCCCTGTATATGCTCAAAATAAATTCGGAATAAAAATTTCTGATGTAGCATCCGTAAAGAAGGAATTAATTTACAATTTTAAAAAAATCATCAAAATCTAATGAGTGGTTCGTGAGAAATTTGAAATTGGGACTAGTTTTTAGTGGCCGGTTTTTTTTGCCGGTGAGTTTAGATGAAAAGGAAATACTGCCATCACAGGAAGTCAAATATCTGGCAATAACCCTGGACAGTAAACTTCGCTGGAACAGACATATTAAGAACATTACCAGCAAAGCCACAAAGGTTCTCATGATATGCAGAAGACCATGATGTATGTCATGATAGTAAGACCCATGAGTACCAATGGAGCAGTTGTTGCTTGCTACACAAAACTAGAACAACGTAGAGCAAGGCAAAACCTGTACAAAATACAGAGACTGGCATGCGTCCTTATCACGGGTGCCATGAGAACGTGCTAACAGTAGCAATGGAGGTCATCCGACTAACTCCGACTAACGACTAACGACTAACTCCCAGTAGATGACAAACCAAGAACTTACAACTTTGAGAAAGACCTTACTGTAGTATTGAGTAATAAAAAGGATAGGAAGGAAGAAACGCTTACTCAGCATATAATAGACCATACCATAACATGGTATACTGATGCTTCCAAAACCAAAGCAGGGACAGGGATAGGAGTTTTTAGGCCAAAAACTAAATACTCCGAATCAATGGGACCTACCCCAGCGTCCTTCATGCAGAACTTTACGCTATCGAAAGATGCGTACAATTTATCTTAGATAGGAAGTATCGAACACAGGAAACAGCAATCTTATCCGATAGTCATGCAGCACTAAACGCGATCAACTCAGTAACCATCAATTAGAAGTTGGTCAAAGAATGCCTAGAGAAGCTGAACAAATTAGGCAAAGAAAATAAAATCCTCCTACTCTGAGCTCACCAAGGGATAGAAGGCAATGAAAAAGCAAATGATCTAGCTAGAAAAGGAGCGAACATTCCACTAACTCTACCAGAACCTGGAAGACTCCATTCGTAACCTGAAATGAGAGTCCTCCAACACTCAAAAAAGTTCCTCAGAACTTACAACCGAGAAAAATCAAAGATTTTTCTTGTTTTAAGTAAAAACAATCTTGGAATTGTCACGGGGATTCTGGTTTCTGTCACAGGACACTGTCTCCTCAACAAACACCTCAGAAGGTTGAAGCTGAGAAACAACGGCGAATGCAGATTCTCTCTACATTATTGTTTGAATTATTGGCAACCTACATTTTTTAATTCATTAAATATGAATTTTATTCGATTACCTAGTGTGATTTGAAGTTAAAAGTTAATGCTTTAATAATGAGAGATGTTGGGTAAATTCAAACATGTGTAATTAATATTACTTCGTCTCTTTATGGCTTTTCTTTGTGTATGTGTATGGCATACGCTCTGCTATCAAGTTTGATTTATAACATCCTTCGCTGGTTTTAAAGTAACAATTAACCAGCCATTACTAGACTAAATAGGAACCTAGGCAACTGTAAAATTAGTAGGGAGACCTATTCCTTTGTATTGTATTAAAAACAAAAAAAACAGTGCAGATAATTTAACAGGAGATATTAGTGCGTGTGTATACATCAATGTGTCACTAGTCTTACAGGAAGTTAATGTTTTACAGTTACAGTTAAGGAAACTTTTACGAATTTTTTTGAAATAAGTTGTTCAAATAGTAAAGAATCTTAAAAGTAGTATTTCAAAGTAGTTTATTTTATTTTACAAAGAAATAAGTTGATAGAATTGGAACGCATAGCAGGATATTAATATATTTAAAATTTCACAAGTGGTTACTTTAAAATATTGTGAAAAAAAAACTGTATAAAACTGAAAAAATGTAATCGAGTTATTTTATTTTAAAAAAAACGGTATGTGTTAATACAAAACAAACAAGAACAAAACACCAAATACCAAAAAAAAATAAAAAAAGAACTATTTCTTACTTTCAAGCTTCAAGAAACTTCCCGCATTTATTATTATATTTATAACTTATATACAAATACAAATTTGTAATATTCCACAGGAATAAACAAAACAACATAAATAAAACAAACTATTTTATTAATAATAACACTTACCAAATTTTATACCTTAAAGATTGATTAATTAATTTTAATCTTAATTTTTTTAAACCAGTACCTTATGACATTATTTTTCTTCTTCTTCTTCTTCTTCTTCTTTTAGAAGGCGTATCGCCTGTTTAGTTCCGGTTTCCTCCTCGTCTAAGCAACTCTTACGAGGTTGACTTCCAACTGTCTTGCCAACGTTTAGGTGGTCGTCCAGTAGGTCTTCTGCCATGAGGTACGTTGTTGCGAATTATTATGGCCATTCTGTCGGGGCCCATTCTATTGACTTGCTGGTTCCATTCTCTTCTTCTCTGCCTTATCCATCTGACAACGTCGTTTGTTTGGCACTTTTCTCTTATGTCTACATTTCTCTGTCTGTCCCTCAATGTGTATCCAGTTATCATTCTTAAGGTCTTCATTTCAGTAGTTCGTAGGATTCTCTTTGTTTCAGCTCTGGTTTCCGCACCATATGTCATCACTGGTCGTATGCAGGTTTTGTATATTCTTGACTTACATTCTGTACTCAAATGTTTGTTTTTCCATATGGGATATTTAAGATGTCCTGATATTTCGGCAGATTTATTGGCTTGTTTCCTTACTTCTTCTTCCAGGAATCCTGAGCTTGTAATTTTGCATCCGAGGTATTCAAATGACATTATCTGATCAATAGTTTTGTTTTTTATTACCAATTTGCACCGTAAAGGCTCCTTTGTAATGGTCATGCATTTGGTCTTATTTGTGGAAATTTGCATGTTAAGTTTTTCTGCCTGTCTGTTAAAAGCTTGTAGCATTCTTTGGGGGTCGTCCTCTGACTCTGCAATAAGTACTGCGTCATCGGCATAGCATAATATGTTTACTTTATGCATTCCCATTCGATATCCTAATCCAGTATTCTTGACGGTTTTTATTACTTGATCCATGATTGTGTTGAATAACAGGGGGCTGAGACTGTCGCCTTGGCGAATACCAGTTGTAGTTCGAAGATGCTGCGTTAAGGTAAAGTTTGTTCTTATTTGGGTTGTTGTGTTTGTGTTTAAGTCCTTGATAAGTTCTGTGAGTTCTTTCGAGACATTACTGCTTTCCAAGATGGCGATGCTGTCTTTTAGTTGGACTCTATCAAAGGCCTTTGTTAAATCTATAAAACATAGATAGGCTGGAGAGTTATATTCTAAGGATTTTTCAACTAGTTGCCTGAGTATGAATAGTGCATCGGTAGTTGATCGGTTTCTTCGGAATCCTTGTTGTTCCTCGCTTATTGACACTATTGAGGAGATATTGACCGCAATGATCTTAGTCAGCAGTTTTAGCGAGGTGCTCAGTAATGTTATTCCTCTATAGTTTGCTGGGTCTGTTTTATCTCCCTTTTTAAAAATGGGTATTGTTATACTTTGTTTCCATTCTTCTGGTATTTTCTTATGTTGTAATATAATGTTAAACAGTTTTGTGTATTCCTCTATGATAGCCGTGCCTGCGTTTTTTATTTTTCTGCAGTACTAAAATCCATTATTCTCTAGCAGTTTTTAGTATATGTTTAGTATACGAGAGGCACTTATCTACGACGAGATGGTATACAAACTTTATTGATGGTAACTTTATTGGTGTATAAAATTTTCTGCCTGGACAGCGAGTATTAACTATAAACTGTGCTCTGGGTCTAACAGTCACTCGATTTTTCCTCCACTTGACTTCAAAAGACACAAAACACACGTAATAACACGAATCAAAATGCATTGTCTTCCAAAACGCATGGTATTTGACATCGGCGCCGGCGTTCGTTTGTCGTTCATCGTTCCGTCAAACCAATAAAATTGAAATATCATCTGTCATTTTTGAAATAAACCAATAAAACTGGTTAAAAACAACAAAAGACGACGCATGACGGATTTATATTTAAACCCATCCATAGTTAACTTAAAAAATATTAGAAACTTTTTATAGTAAAATAAATAGATTGGTATGGGACGTGATCTGCATTTCTTCTGTCATCGTCTGTCGAAATCTTGCCTGAGAAAAAAAAACAGAGTACAGGGATAAAAAGAGGACACAAGAGATTTGTAACGTTTTAATAAAACGATACTATTGGCAACCCAACATACAGCCTACCGAATTAGTTTTAACTAATTTCGGATACTCTGTTGATCGTAGTTGCCCTTGTCGGCGCAGAACTAGAGCATCTTTTTGACTATCGGAAGTCACCATTTTTGATTCAGATTTCGTGGCCTCCACGATAACACACACCATACTTATCTGAAGTCATCCGAGAAAGTTTTAACCTTTTTATTCTATTAAACTTTGGAATGTAGTCCTTATGGTTCCTGGCATTTGGGGAAGGAATCAATTTTTAGTTTTCATGGGTATTTTTGTGGTTAGTTAAGTTTGATCATCACATTTTTATTCTTTTGGTTCAACCTTATCTCTTTACAGATTTTCTAAACGTGGTTTTGGTTGTCCTGTCATGAATTTAATTTTTGAGTAAACCCTCAGCATCGTGAGGTAAGTTCTAAAATTGCTAAAATGCATTTTGTGTCGTTTCCAGGGTTTTACGGTCCAGTTACATGGCGAGTTATATGTCGTGATTGGTGGTTTGAGGTACGAGAGCCTGTATCTATGATCCATGTTTGATTTCCACATGGCTAGTGATATTGTAAGGGGCTGTTCGAGGCTGTGGTAGATTGAGGATGAGCTCCCACACCTAACGTCCACACACCATCCAGAAGGACGAGCCAAAGCCTAGAATTGCACCGGATAATCAGGCCATATTTCATATATTATATTTTTATTAACTTATTTTAAATCTATTTGCTTACTGTTGATTAATTGCATAATTAATTATGATATTATTAGCTATTTTTGAATTTCATTATTAAAATATATTTTTCTTAATTTTAAATATACAAATTTTTATATATTTTAATATCTTGTCAAGTATTTTGTGATGGTGTCACTTGACATATTTATTTAATTAACTTTTGATTGATTTACGGAATTATTTGCGCATACAACAAGGTTCATGAACTGCGTTAGTTTGAGGTACTTATTTAACATTATTTTGCGTAATTTAATATTAATATGTCAATGATTTTTAATCAAGAAAACAAGTGATACTATTTTTTTTATCATACATTTAAATTTTGATTACTTATTATTCTTAAATATTGATTCATTTTAAAAATCTAACTTCATCCATCAATTACTGTCCTTGTCTAATATTGTTTTAATTATAAATAAATTTAAGTTGGGGTAAAGAAATCTATTATTTCTGAGTGAATGTCCTGGCGCCCAATAATTAATTGTTTTATTGATTAATTATAACACCTAATAAAAAAATAAAAAACGAACCTACGACTGCTCGCAAAGACGAAAAGCTGCCGTTTGCATTGTGTCAAGAAAACGTTACAGATTAGGAACTTTATTGTGGGAGGAAGCAGAACATCCCTAGAAAGATCTGATACTCCCTGCAAACAAATGAACTTATTGATAGTACCTCGACATCGTTCTCTCAATGTACCGACACGTTTACACATATACCTTTCCCTCTTATCTCGTCACAATCGCCGTACCGTCCTCCCCGCAATAACTCAGTAAAGATTGGTACTTAAGGTACCTCTGCGGCCGCGGTTTTGCCCGTGGCACCGCAACAGCGCCGATACCCGGAATCGGTACCAGGTGGAACCCCTCTCTCTCACCCGATAAACATATTTATCGCTCGGCCATTGTTTTAATTGGAGGGTTTCGGCGCTAGATGTCAGCCGGGTAATTAAAAACTGACCCGCGAAGCTTTGACACTTCGCGTTGCCAGCGGGAAAACGGGTTTCGTGGTGCAGGGTCGTACTGGGCTTATTGAAACTCTGTAGATTGTAGATTTTATGGGTGGGGGAAGTTTTTTTTATAAGTTATTATCGCCGCGACACCTTATAGATCTATTGTGTCCCCTCTTTCTTGAGTTATAACTCATCATATACAGTCTCATACTTTCCCCACCAAATCTACATTCTCTGTTGTTCCTTAGCTTCAATCTACTGAAGTGTTCCTTGGGGATTCACTGAGGTGTTTATTGAAGGAAAATTTTTGATTTTTTCCAAATAATTTCTAAAGTAACTTCAATATTTGGATGAAAATTAGTGCTAGAAAGTTTTTTGACCTGAGAAATTTGATTTTGATGTCAATATAACCCCTAATTGTAGGGGACGCCACCTACATATCTTTTCTGGTTTGAAGAGTAATAAGTTTTTTCATAAAAAATATACATTAACGACGTTTTTTACGTAAAAAATGTTTCTTGGTAAAAATCGTTGCGAGTAATGGTTCTCGAGATATTTGGAATCTAAATTATCAATGCTCTGTCATCGCTGACATAAATTAATCATGTTGACTAAATAGTTATTAGACTAAAATCATAAATTTGAAATTTTTTCGTGCAAAAAGTTCAGCAGAAACTGTTTTATCATCATTTTTTTGAAGAAAAATTTATGATTAATAATTTAAAAAAAATAAAAATTTCATTCTATTCAACATTTTATTTTTTGTCACTGAAGACATGTATTGACTAGTTCCATTCTAAATATCTTGAGGACGGTTGCTCGTAGCGATTTTTACCAAGAGACATTTTTTACGTAAAATATCACGAAAATATTCATTTTTTCACTCAGTAGTTTTATACGAGTACGGACGAAAAGTTATTACTCTTCAAAACAGTTAAAACACATGTATGTGGCGCCCCCTACAAATCGGAGCCATATTGACATCAAAATCAAATTTCTCACGTTAAAAAACTCTCAGACACCAATTTTCATCCAAATATTGACGTTACTTCAGAAATTATTTGGAAAAAATCGAAATAAAAATGAAACTTCTATATCCTGTATCTCCGAAATTAAGCATTTTAGGACATACATTTATATGAAGTTTTTTACTTATTTTTATGTGTAGAATATGCTGCCAAAGTTTCCGGAATACAATTCGGTCCACCCTGTATAAAGTTCACTAAAAACGGACTTAAAAATAAGAAAATTAAATCAAACCACTTAAAATAAATTAATTTAATAAAATATCTACGAAATTTGATAAAATATAAATTTTTTTGAAACATTTTTCTAATAAAAATTGTTAATTATTGGTAAAAATTAGAATTCTATCCTCAAACGAACCAAAACGAAATATTCTGTTGCCTCAGTAGGCTATGATAAAATTGGCATCCATCAATCTGTCAAGACGATATTCAGTTATTTTGTAAACAACTATGTCTTCATGAGGTAAATTATATTTTTATACTGAAAAAATAGTGTTTTATTAACTATAGTGTGTTTTTCGGTTTATTTTTTCTGTTATTATTTCGTGATAGTGATATTGAACAGTATATTACCTAGACAAACTTGTAAAATGTGAAATTTAAGTGAAAAAGTGAATCGGCAGGTGAATCAAACCTACATTGGGCAAGTGTATTAAAATAATTTTGTTATAATTATAAAATACAGATATTATAGGTGAATATATCCATTAAAAAACGCATTATGTGTATATCTTCGTTAGATATTAGCAAATTAAGGATATAATGAGACACTGAAAGCATTTAAATAATTCCATTATTGGTGATTTTATGCGGAAAACCAAAAGGGAAAACAATAAGCAAGCCGAATTTTCCTCTAGTACTAACTGGATAGGGATAAGGACAGGGACCAAAAAACTATCCCAGAATAATAGACATTAAACAATATAGAATGCCAAATACTGTAAACTATAGGATTTCCGGAAAAAAATGACTAGCATCTTTTTAAGCTGTTGAAAAAACCAAATGTGTCAGATTGTCAATTTTGAATATTAAGTAGGTAATTCTCAAAATATAAGCCTCAAAAAAAAATAAATGAATCAGTACAGAATGTATGTAAATAATATTATTTAAATTTTAAATTGATTATACAGGGTGTCCCAAAAATAAGTGCAAGTATTTTAAGGGGTGGTAGATCTCGATAAAAAGCATATTTTCTCTTTATCGTTTTTCAAGTAAGTCAAAAATAACGTATTTTATATTATTAAATTATATTTAATAATATAAAGTTATTTTACTTTAAAAATTTCCAAAAAAAAAATATTTTTTGCTAAAATTTTGAGGACCACTGGATCTTTTCTGGATTTTCTTTCTTGTAAATTTAATCTAATACCTATGTTGTCATATTATCAGGAAATTATGTTTTTTAACTAAAAACTAAAAAAAAATCCAAAAAATTTCGAATTTTCAAAATTTTGTTTTCGCGAAAAAAAACCTCATAGGCGTGTTTCTGGGGTTGAACTATACAACCAGTTAAAATACTTGCACTGATTTCTGTGACACCCTGTATAATAATACTAATTACTATACAGGGTGATTCAAGGCGATGGTACGTTAAATATTTATTCAGAACTACTAATTCTTAAAATGAATAACATCTTGGTAATTTTTAATCGAACATACGGTGCAGTGGCGTGCCGTATAGGGGGTCAGGGGAGGGGCGAAGGCCCCCTCCGCCCCTAGGCGCTAAGCGCCTCTGGCGCCCTTTGAAAAAAAAATAGAAAAACTAAATTTAACACAAAAACAAAGGGTGCCCTACCGTGCCCTTAGCTCTTCAAGATAAAAAAATGACGTATATATTTCTCAAATTTTATTTTTGTTTTTTAATGTTTACTTATATTTAATACTTTAAATCACTGATGAAATAGGAGTGTACGTACGAAAGTTTTCATATGGGTTTGAAACTACACACCGCTAGACCATTGTCGATAAATAAAAAAATACAATGGCTAGACATAACGTTGCACTTATTTCTGTGACACCCTGTATAATAATACTAATTACTATACAGGGTGATTCAAGGCGATGGTACGTTAAATATTTATTCAGAACTACTAATTCTTAAAATGAATAACATCTTGGTAATTTTTAATCGAACATACGGTGCAGTGGCTTGCCGTATAGGGGGCCAGGGGGGGGGGGCGAAGGCCCCCTCCGCCCCTAGGCGCTAAGCGCCTCTGGCGCCCTTTGAAAAAAAAATAGAAAAACTAAATTTAACACAAAAACAAAGGGTGCCCTACCGTGCCCTTAGCTCTTCAAGATAAAAAAATGACGTATATATTTCTCACATTTTATTTTTGTTTTTTAATGTTTACTTATATTTAATACTTTAAATCACTAATGCGTATACGTACGAAAGTTTTCATATGGGTTTGAAACTACACACCGCTAGAACATTGTCGATAAATAAAAATATAATGGCTAGACATAACGTTGCGCCGGCGCCGCCAAAGAAGAAGACGCAATCAGTCGCGATGGAAATAAATTCGGGGAATCATCGACCGAAATATAATCAATTATAATGGTTAATAAAGGTTAATAACAACTTATGTACAGCTGCTCATATGATTACTACGGTAACTAAAGATCTCAAATCATTAGAAAGTGAAAAATATTTTGAAAATTTTAAAAAACAGGCTACTATTTTGGCAAATAAATGCAATACGTGAAAATCATTTTCCATAAAAAGACAAAGAAGAATAAAAAAAATTAATTATGAAATCCAGAATGATTACCTACATCAAAATTCTGAAGATAATTTCAAGATATCAGTGCCTTATGGTACTTTAGACATTTTAACTGGTACTCTAGGAATCGCTTTGAAGACTTCCTTAATATATGCCAAAAAATTAATTATTGTTTATTGGATATGGACGTCAATGATGACAATTTAAAATGTCTTATGGATCTACAGATATTGTACCAAGCGGATGTTAAACCTTTTTGGAGTTTATTAGAAGAAATTAATGCTGATGACAACAAACTTGCACCTGACGAATATTTATCATTTTTAATTTCCAATGACCTAGAGTCTTCATATCCATCTTTATGTGCATTACTGAGGATTTTTTACGCTATAGCTACCAATAGTGCTGGTGCAGAATGATCTTTCAGTAGATTAGGAAGAATTAATAATTAATAGAGGTGCACCAGCACACAAGATAGAACCAATTATTTATCACTTCTCAGTATTGAAGCAGACACAGCCCAGGATCTAAATATAGACGAAATGATTGATTCTTTTAAATCGGTTGAAACAAGACGCTTGCATCTTTGAAATCTGTTTTGTATACTAACTTTTTTAATAAACAAATTTATAATTTGAAAAAAAATAAAAGTTTTCATGTAGTCTTATTATTTAAAAAAAAGTTTGTAATTTATTTGATCCTTTATTGATCATTGCGCCCCTTAAGGTCTTCGCCCCCTCCGCCCTTTTATCCACGACACGCTACTGATACGGTGTATTAATTCATATCTCGAAACTTGTTTCTATTCATATCATCATCATCATCATTTTCAGCTTATTCAATCATTTCCAATTATGGTGTAGCCTCTCTCACATATTTAGGTACTCTCTTTTTAGTTGGGGAGTTTTCTTGTCTATTGATGGCTATGCGGCCCAAGTTATCCCTGCTAATTTCCTAATATCATGGTCCCATCTCAAGTTTGGTCTTCTTCTAGGTCTCTTAATTTCTCATGGGTACCAACACAGATTAGGTATAGTCTGTCCAACGAGAAGATCGTTGACAGTGATAGATGTGTCTGTCGTTTTAATTTCAAAGTAGTTTATTTTATTTTACAAAGAAATAAGTTGGTACAACTGGAACGCATAGCAGGAAATTAATATATATGTATACTCTGTTTTTTTTCTCAGGTAAGATTTCGACAGACGATGACAGAAGAAAAGCAGATGACGTCCCATACCAATCTATTTATTTTACTAAAAAAAGTTTCTAATAATTTTTAAGTTATCTATGGATGGGTTTAAATATGAATCCGTCATGCGTCGTGTGTTGTTGTTTTTAACCAGTTTTATTGGTTTATTTAAAAATGACAGATGGTATTTCATTTTATTGGTTTGACGGAACGATGAACGACAAACGGACACCGATGCGTATGAACTCGCCTTTAGATTTTGTCTTTTGACGCTTGTCAAGTCTTGCCAAATTATAGGTTATAATTTTCTGTCAACTTTTGTTTAATACCTTACGCTTCCCTGCGTTTTGGAAGATGATGCATTTTGATTCTATTATTACGTGTGTTTTGTGTCTTTTGAAGTCAATTGGAGGAAAAATCGAGTGAAAATTAACTGTAGACCCAGAGCACAGTTTATGGTTAATACTCGCTGCCCAGGCAGAAAGTCTTATACACCAATGAAGTTGCCATCGATAAAGTTTGTACACCATTTCGTCGTAGATAAGTGCATCTCGTATATGGTAGAAGGATCAAACTAAACACATACTAAAAACTGGAGTAGCTGTAAAATATCGACATCACACGATAGGTAAATAATGGATTTTAGTACTGCAGAAAAATAATGTCAAAAGGTACTGGTTTAAAAAAATTATGATTAAAGTTAATTAATCAACCTTTAAGGTATAAAATTTGGTAGGTGTTATTATTAATAAAATAGTTTGTTTTATTTACCTATGTTGTTTTATTTATTCCTGTGAAATATTACAAATTTGTATTTGTACATAAGTTATATTGATAAATATAATCATAAATGCGGGTAGTTTCATAAAGCTTGAAAGTAAATAATAGTTCTTTTTTATATTTTTTTGGTATGTAGTGTCTTGTTCTTGTTTGTTTTGTATTAACATATACCGTTTTTATTAAATAAAATAACTCGATTACATTTTTTCAGTTTTATACAGTTTTTTTCACAATATTTTGGAAGTAATCGCGTATCTTGTCAATCAAATTTTAAATATATCCTGCTATGCGTTCAGTTGTACCAACTTATTTCTTTTTCTAAAAATAAAATAAACTACTTTGAAATTTAAATGACAGACTTACATCTATCACTGTCAAGGATCTTCTCGTTGGACAGACTATAATTAAAATTTGACTGACAAGTAACTTCAAAATATTGTGAAACTGCATAAAACTGAAAAAATGTAATCGAGTTATTTTATTTAATTAAAAACGGTATGTGCTAATACAAAACAAACAAAAACAAGACACCACATACCAAAAAATATAAAAAGAACTATTTCTTACTTTCAAGCTTTATGATATATGATAATATAACTTATGTACAAATACAAATTTGTAATATTCCGCAGGAATAAATAAAACAACATAAATAAAACAAACTATTTTATTAATAATAACACTTACCAAATTTTACACCTCACAGGTTAATTAATTAACTTTAATCTTAATTTTTTTTAACCAGTACCTTTTGACATTATTTTTCTGCAGTACTAAAATTTTACAACTGATATTTTACAGCTAGCTACTCCAGTTTTTAGTATGGGTTTAGTATGGTCCTTCTACCATATACGAGATGCACTTATCTACGACGAGATGGTATACGAACTTTATTGATAGTAACTTTATTGGTGTATCTGTATAAGACTTTCTGCCTGGGCAGCGAGTATTAACCATAATCTGTGCTCTGGGTTCTACAGTTAATTTTCACTCGATTTTTCCTCCACTTGACTTCAAAAGACACAAAACACACGTAATAACACGAATCACAATGCACCATCTTCCAAAACGCAGGGTATTTGACAAAAGTTGTCACAAAATTATAACCTATAATTTGGCAAGACTTTTGACAAACGTCAAAAATCTAAGAGAGCGAGTTCATACGCATCGGCGTCCGTTGTCGTTCATCGTTCCATCAAACCAATAAAATTCAAATACGATCTGTCATTTTGAAATAAACGAATAAAACTGGTTAAAAACAACAAGTGACGACGCATGACGAATTTATATTTAAACCCATCCATAGTTAACTTAAAAATTATTAGAAACTTTTTTTAGTAAAATAAATAGATTGGTATGGGATGTCATCTGCTTTTCTTCTGTCATCGTCTGTCGAAATCTTACCTGAGAAAAAAAAAACAGAGTATATACTATTATGTGTATACATAATATAAAAAAACCTGTCCCTAAGATAAAAATCTTGTACCTAATTCGTGAGCAAACGAGTATGACGATGAGCAAACGAGTAAAATTTCCTGTGCTCAAAAATAAACTCGCGTTTAAACAGCGTAATAACTGGGCCGGTCAGGCGCTGTGCACTATTTTAGAGGCATAAAGGTGGCTACACACACTACTGCAAGCTTGACAAGCATGCATGAACAATCTTTTTGTACAAGCAAACTGTAGCGTCTGTAGGGAAAATTTGCGCAAGCATTTTAATTGTGCAAGCCGCTTGATGATGCAAGCCATGCTAGCGCAAGCGAAACGGTACGTGTGTACCACATGTATTCAGCTTGTACAAACAATTAGTTCAGTCCGTGATCGTAAATGACCTGTACGTCGCGTCGCCATCATGTCTCGCGATCTGAAAAGGAGCAATCGAGGATTATTGAAAGATTTTATTCGCGCATACGAAAATCAGCCGTGTCTTTGGCTAATTAAATCACCAGAATATCACGATAGGGTGAAAAAGGATGCAGCATACAAAATTTTACTTAATAAGTATAGATTAATTGACAACCAAGCCGATAAGGATGCCGTTATTAAAAAGATAAATGCCTTCAGGATTCCTTCTTCTTTTTCGCGGCATAAACTGAAGCTTGTTCAAGCATGCATGTACCGTGTGGCGGCGAATAGCGATGGGAACTATCGAATGAATTAGACTATCGAATGGTTACTGAATGAATGATTTCAACTATCGAATGGTTTTATTCGAATAAAATCATTCATTCATTTGTATACTAAAGCATATGTGACAACCTCGCCGTGCAACTAAATGGTTATCGTTAAGCCACGACTATCGAATGCTTTTGAAAATGAAATTTAGTATTCGTTTGATTTTTGTGTACGTCAGTGCATTATTAGTTCTTCCAAATTTTTATAACTTCACCTTATAAATACTGTGCTATTTTTGCGTTTATTAAAATATTTAAAATACTAAAATAGTAGGTTTTTTAATTGACGATTGTGTGCGTGTGCAGGTGTCAAAATTTTTCCCAAAATTTGTGTGATTTTCCGTAGCCCGATCTTTCAATTATTTAATTTTATATGGTATATATGGTCTATTTTTTAATGGGAAATTTTGAGAAGAAGCAATTTTTAAGAGAGATGAGATGAACTTAGAATTAATTTTAAAAATAGATACATATTTGTATTTTAGATGTTTTAATAATATGAATTAGTTGAACTTAATAATCATATTTAAGTAATGTGGTTAAGTAAATGTGTGGTTATCGAACTCAAACTATGGGGTGTGAAAATTAAATTGAAAGTTTTACACGTGCCAATTTAAAAAAAAGTTAACGATGTTTGTATTTTGTTTATGCTAATTCTCTTACATGTAGTTTTTTGCGAAGAAATATTTCATTTATTTTTTAAAGTAAATGCCAGTAAAAGTAAATATTATTTTTAAATAGTAATATAAAGTAGGTACCTAATATAAATAATTTTGATTTCTAATTTTTTATTTATATTTTCCTTCCATTACACTGCATGCTTAGAAAATTAATAAATGTTTATATTTCATGATTTTAAAGTTTGTTGTTAATATAACAAATTAATTCTGTAATAATTATTATTTAATAAACCAACGTTGCCAAAAAATTTAAAGACTATATTATTTTTAAATAGGATCTAATATAAATAATTTTGACATCTAATTTGTT
This sequence comes from Sitophilus oryzae, assembly GCF_002938485.1. Lineage (NCBI taxonomy): Eukaryota > Metazoa > Arthropoda > Insecta > Coleoptera > Curculionidae > Sitophilus > Sitophilus oryzae. The sequence continues at coordinate 2,944,137 of NW_022147419.1, read as the reverse complement.
GTTTATATTTTGCTACTACGTAAAAAAAAATATTTATATTAAATTATTTTAAATTTTGTTGTTAATAGGTATAACAAAACTGTTATTATTATTTTTATTAAACCAGTCTGCTTAAAAACATTAAAAATCATTTTCCTACATCCAAAATAACAAGTGTTATTGCAGTGTAACAACAGAATAGTAATAAAAAAAATGCAAAATATATAGACATACTATCCCTAACTAACTAAAGCCAAACAATAATATTCTTTGCTAATATCAACTAATACCAATATATGGCAAGAGCGCCCTTCATAATGTATTTTCTGTGTAAATACTAGCACCTCAATAAAAAAAATAATGTGTCCTTATCTTTATATGACTCCGCAAAAAATCAAAGATGCTGGCTTCTTTCATAGCATTGCCACCGACCGCTGTCGGGCTTCTCGGAAAGAAACCTACGTCGCCGGACGACAACTAAAATCCAGTTAATATTTTATTATAATCGATCCTGACGAATAACTGAATTTCATAAATGAATGAATTTTATAAATGATTGGTTTTTGCTGCCGAATTACTAGAATACAACATTTCAAGGCAGATGACGCATCTATTCGATAATTTTTATTCGAATAGTTTTCAACGAATGTTTTTTTACTAGCTATCGAATTATTCGAATGAATTGCAACTATCGAATGTTTCGATAGTATTCATTCGATAGTTCCCACTACTAGCGGCGAAGGTAAATTATGCATGGCTTGTACAAAAAGATTGTTCATGCATGCTTGTCAAGCTTGCAGTAGTGTGTGCAGCCACCTTAAATGGGCGTATTATGTTGGCGCTATTCCAGTCATGCCACAAGAAGTTATACAATCAAATTAGTTAGCTAAAAATTGCTTAAAAACCATTAAAGTCAACACACTAGAACAAGCTATATTGAAGTGTTTGTTTTTCGTACCGGTTAGTGTACCTATAAGTTGAAATATGTATATATTTTTTCATTTATATTTTTCTTTCGCAATTCGACAACTCCTCTGCACTATCCATACCCATCGATACATTCCCATTGCACCGCACTATCTACATACCATCATCGGCTTGAGAACCACCGACGGTACCAACTCCGTTCGTGCAGCCCGTAACGAGACGGGACCGACCACTCGGCCCATTTGTTTATCTGGGTACTGCCTCGACGCTATTGCTTTTCCTGCCGTGGAATAATAAACACGCACTTTCGTTACTTTTCTCGGTACTGCACTAGTTCCGTCTCTCTCTGGCCCGTTGCGGATCGCGGTACTATCGCTTGCACGCGCCTTAAGGCTCGCGGTTGCTCGTTTGTTCGTTTTTTGAATGTAGCGGGTGCTGATGCTGGTGCGGCCGCTGCTACAGCAATGGCCGACAAGATGGCTTCCTGGAAGAGGACGACGAGGGCATGAAGAAGGGTACTGATAGAGTACTTTTGTGCTTATTCTTTTTTTAAAGATCTACAGTATGTCCCCGGATTCTCTTTACAAGAGGAAAAACTTTTTTATTATTAACATGTTGCGTAAAATGCATTCTTCATAAAAATGTTTGCTTGTTCTAAAATCGTTAATCCCGTTTATACTTTTCCAAATTTCCATACCGTTTTAGAGAAAATTCCACACCTGTAATTTTTAACCAATCAAAACGTGTTTTTTTTGACAAATCACCATGGCAACGGATATAAATTTTAGTGAAATTTTTTTCCTTGTGGGCACCCAACAGCGAATTATACTGGACATTTTTTGACGTTTATAATGACAGAATATCTTTTTGAGAGTCTGGTTTTCATTTGTTTACATGATAATCTTAATATATTTCAATTACAAAGCTGAGATGAAAGTTTGTAAACTGCTTCCATACGCTTGACTTCGATTTCCTAGTATTCGCGGGTGTCAACTGCTTAATCTCCTGGCGAATTATTTTCTTTGCTTTCATGACCGAAGCGAAACATTTTTTTTAAGCCATGCCGCTTGACAGCTTCAAAACTGAAATAGTTTTTAGGTTTGAGAGTCACTTAGTTGTCATAGTAACTAAATAATTTTAATTATTTGATTTTCAAACATAATTTGGTTTGGAATTTTCTTACCGAATACCACACGAGGTGAAATTAAATCCGGACATTTTTTCTCGCTGGAAAAAATTTCCGGAAATAATTTGACCTCTAGTGGTATTACTAGTGAAAATTAAGAAAAACATGAAAATATGATTGAATTTTTAAGTCCTAAAAATCAAAAGGCGTTTCTATGGTTATATAATTTCGATTTCATTCTCTCATTAAACAACCGTAGCATTGAACTAAATAAATTTTGTACTTCTTTAACATTTTAAAACAGCAAAAAATGTTATGTTAATGCGAAATAAAATGAATAACAATCTATCAAAGAATGAAGGCGAATTTATATTACCTTAGAGACGCCTTTTGATTTTTAGGACATTGAAAAAATTCAACCATATTTCTATGTTTTTCTTAATTTTCTCTAAAACGGTATGGAAATTTGGAAAAGTATAAACTGGGTTACACCATTTTAGAAGAAGCAAAAATGTTTATGAAGAATACATTTTTTTCCAAAATATCAGTAAAAAAAAAGTTTTTCCTCTTGTAAAGACAATCCGGGGACACACTGTATAAATACTGAATGTACAAAATATAAATTATTTTCTAGGGGAGAGTACCCTAAACCGTACTGCTTTACACAGAAGGTAAAAACATTACCAATTTTTTTGGACTGAGTGGTTGTGATTATTGTAAATATTTAATTTGATCTCCTCCACATCTTGTTTGTAGTTATTTAAATTTATAGTACAAAGCAAAAATATTTCAACAAATAATTGTCACGTGACAAAAACTTTTTTAGTGGAAATTAAATCGGCAATCATTGCCCTGATTTTTGATTTAAAATAACTTAGGTTTGGTCTTCAGGTAAGTATTGGTTCATATTTTTTTTATTTAAGCCAGATTTTTTTATTTAAATCAGATTTTTTTTTTATTTAAATCAGATTTTTTTATTTAAATCAATTTTTTTTTATTTAAATCATTTTTGTTTTATTTAAATCAGATTTTTTTTTGGATTTTAATTCAAAACAATATTTAAATCAATTTTTCAAATGACTAGAACTTATTTCCATTTAAAGTTTTATCCTAAATGGCTAAATCTTTATAACTATGCACTCTGCCCGATAACATTAACAATTTTACAGCGCGTGTCATTTTTCCACATCGGTCACCAATATAGTCCGCAAAAAAAGTCGCTCGCTTCAGATCAAAAGGGTTTTTTTTTCAAACGTATAAAAAGTAGGTATTAATTTTTGTCATTTTGACGCCTAGGCATAAAAGTAAAGCACTGTTACGCCTAAACACAAAAGTACAAAAATATATTATTAAACTGATATTAAGTGTCAAATTCAACGAGTGTACAGGGTGGGTCAAATTCGACGCTTTTAAATAGAAACACCCTTTTCTATAGCAGATAGACGAAAACTAATATCGGTGTCTGGAGCTCAATTTTCATCAAAAACATGATGGTGAAAACCCCACATCAATATCTGTTACCGTTTCGAAGTTACGGGGTGTTTTTCAAAAATGTGCATTTTTAACAAATCGCTGTAACTTTTTTGCTATGGAAAATTTTGTATTTCTATGAAAACATTTCCAAAGCACCTTTTTACGTAGAATTTAATGGTATAAGTATAATTTTTTTTAAATTAATAATTTAAGAATTATCAACAGAAAATTTGATTTTTTATATGAGACATCCTGTATATTTTTAATTTATTGAAAAGAATTTAAAATTACCTTTCCAAAAATATAACACACTTGATATTTTGCTCGATTCCTCTTCGAGATATAGAGTATATAAAAATTCGCCCGCTTTAAATAAGTAAGCTTTGCACGGCACCGGCTGTAATGCAAAAAAATTCTAGCTGTGAGCATCAATTAAAACGAAAATAATATTTGCTATATATAGAGATGCAGAATTTTATAACAATTTAAAATATATTTAACCAACATCAACACATATAAACTATATCTCATAACAATAAAAATAAATAGCAAACCAAGACATGAGATTTTGCTACAGGTGTTCGACATACCGACCGTCTTTTGTTATGGACAGACGGTGCAGTTTTTGAACATTTCTCGCGGAATTCATTAACTCAGTGGGGGTGAAAGATACCCTCTCATAACTGCTAAGTATTTCTAATTATTGTCTAGATTATACGGAAGAATAGGGAACCTTTATTCTTCCGCAAATATATCCATAGGATTAGATCCATGGGCACTAAGTCAGGCGGCCTCGACGGCCAACGGCTGGGATCTTGGTTAGCTATTCAATTATTCTTGAAATTGGCTGCAAAAATTTGCTGATATCTTCAGCGTTCAGAGATGGTGCGTCGTCTTGCTGGAAAAATATGTTTTCGAGTTCCATTAAGGGCATATCATCAATGAGGGGTCCAAAGCCTACTAGTTAAAAGTGGCAAATTTTTAAAAACTCTGTATTTCGAAGGGGATTATAACAAAATATCAAGTGTGCTATATTTTTGGAAAGGTAATTTTAAATTCTTTTAAGTTAATTAAAAATATAGAGGGTGTCCTAAATAAAAAATCAATTTTTCTGTTGATAACTCTTAAATTATTAATTTTTAAAAAATTATACTTAAACCATTAAATTCTACGTAAAAAGGTGCTTTGGAAATGTTTTCATAGAAATACAAAATTTTCCATAGCAAAAAAGTTACAGCGATTTGTTAAAAATGCACATTTTTGAAAAACACCCCGTAACTCCGAAACGGTAACAGATATTGATGTGCGGTTTTCACCATCATGTTTTTGATGAAAATTGAGCTCCAGACACCGATATTAGTTTTCGTCTATCTCCTATAGAAAAGGGGTTTTCCATTTAAAAGCGTCGAATTTGACCCACCCTGTACAAATTGTAGCTCGATTACTGTTTATATTATTTGCAATGTCTGAAATTGATTAAAAAATTATTTGTAATGTTTTGAAAAAAATAGTGTGTTTTATTCGAAGTAAAAATTTACTTTTTATGCCTCCCTGTAACATCAGAATAGGTCCTTTAAAGGTACAGCATCGTCAAAAAAGTATAATTTTTACTCCTAATAAAACAGTACACTATTGTTCGGAAATAGTCTTAAGTCGAGAATGAAATTAGTATTATCTAATGTCAAAGTATAAAGTGCTTACTGCAGATCAAAATATCGGTCAGAATTTGGAAACATGCAACCGTGTCAAAAAAATATAAAACAACATATATTCTGACAACGATTATAGATTCTCTGTAATGAAGATATAATCTCTATATCAAAAGAATCCAGTCCTGCACTAGACTGCGAATGATATGTATTCGAACAGCGAATTTTTGTCACTTATAGGTACATAAATTTTAAAATAAATCCCTGCGTTTAGCGATCTAATGGATTCACACGAAATTACTTCAGAAATCGGCCTAAAAATTAAATTGATGAATAGATAATATTTTTATATAGTTGCATTGCATTTATATAAGGCATGCTATTTATTTTATTCAAAATAATCAACATTTAAATTTTTTGCAATTTTTTTTGTAACTACTATTCCAAAATACCTTCACTTCCTCTATCTATGTAAACATTTCTGTCTCCAGATCAAATGCTACATCTCTAAAATCTATTTAAATCATTTGCTACACCTACAACTCTACCGGAAGATTACACAATTAAACCTGTTTTAGCGCTGATTGAAGAAAAAATACCCAAGTCTTTCAATCAACTCTACTAGTTTCCTAAATCGTACTGGTACAAATTTAGCAAACCTGCAGAGGTACTTCCTGCCGCATATAAAATACAATTTTCAAATAAATCCTCCAAATTCTCCTACGTTTATTTAACGCCCTCCCTCCTCTACCCCCTATTTCCTCCAAAAAGTGTTAATCCGGCTAACTGGATTCGGCGTCGGTAAGTGGCGCCCGGCCCGCCATCAGGCCGGTTGTTTTGCGTGAACAAGCATTTGTTTGCGCCCGGCCGTTTTCTAGATCGTTTAATCGCGTGCACCCTTTCCCTCCAATTCGTCCCCCCTCGAACTTACCCCCGCGTTTAACGTTACAACCCGGCGGCGAGCACGAATATGGACCCGAGACACGCCAACAGCGCAGCGGGTTGATTATAACCCCCCTCTCCTTCCAGGCCTGTCGTTTTTGTAAACGACTATATTTTTGTTTAATTTATATTGTTGTAACACGATCGAGGATCTAGTTCAGAAATTTTAGTTTTAGAGAATTTTTAGCTATTCCAATACTCAGCAAAACAAAATACTAATTCACCACAATACTCAAAAACACTTTAAGAAAGGTACGGCAATTGGTAACCCATTGTCTCCATTTTTGGCTAATTTATTTATGCGCATGTTCTAAGTGGAGGCTAAAAATCAGTTTGAGTATATTCCAAGAGATTGGTTTAGGTATGTGGATGATATATTTGCCGCTTTTGACACACATTCTGGCACCATACATAATTTTATTTCTAAATTAAATAATCGTTTTCCTTCCATTAAATTTACCTAATTAGAAAACGCAGGTATAAGTTTGCGATTTCTGCAAATTCGAATTTTCCAAGTGCAGAAAGATACGTCGAAATATACCGTTTGATAGAGTGGTTTCCATCCCGGGGTTTAAAAAGAATATTTAAGAATGTCAATTATAAACTTGTGTATAGTGATAATAATAAATTACAACAGTTATTAAGTAATCCTAAAGATAAAACACCTCCACTGGAAAAATCGGGTATTTGTGAAATTTCATGTAAGTAAAGATTGTAATCAGAAATATATTGGACAAACTAGAAGATCAGTATTAACTGGATTTAAAGATCATATATTATGGCTCAGATAAGATATGGTAGACCGGATAAATATTGCGTTGCTGAGCATATTGCTGAAAAAAACATTGTATAGATATTAATAATTTAAAAATAATTAAACAGGTCTCAAATTACAGGCAATTAGATACATATAAGAATGTCAAAGGGAAATTATGTTACAATTTATATTACAATTTCAAATAAACCATATGCGAAAATCTCAAAAGTTGACGTATGATATGTCTTTCTATTCAGATTTTCTATCGAATTAATTAAAAAAATACCGGGAGTAGCATTTAAAAATCAAAAGTTGTAGTCATTTCCGGTGAAACAGGGAGTAACCAGAAAGAAAGTGTAGACAATTAAATACGTCAATCAACCCTAATTTATGTCATCTACTAACATACCAAATCTCGTTTTTTTATCTGAAAAATTAAAAAAGTTATAGGGGTGAGCCACTTTTGAGACCCCAAAACTTTTCTCTCTTTGAATTGATGGTTACTGAGTTGATTGTTTTTAAGGCTGCTTGACTATTGGATAAGATGGCTATTTTTATTATAGTTTCCGATAGTTCATATCTAAGATAAGTTATATGGTATTTTAACTTCTGGGCAGACGTTTCTCTCTTCCAATTCTTTTTCTTCGATGTTTGTTCAAGCAATCCTGAACAAGGTAAACAAGCGAGGTTCTTGATATAAAAATATCTATCCAATAGATGAATATTATAACGATTTGAAACACCTAAAACCATTTTACGCCCTTGTTAAACAAATAAAATATTTCCATCTCCTGTCACTTGTATAGCACTCATGCTTGAGAACGTCACAATATTGTGAAACCTAGACGCATAAAAAATCTATGTTATTAAACTAAAATGTTAATAACGAGGGAGAATTATTAAGTCCGAAATAAAATCTGTGTAAACATGTTCGAATGGGCAACACGAATGCATAAGGCGGAACAATTATTCCTACTTGCACTTTTCTGTAACACCACTTTCGTGTATTCAAAGTACCTATAGTGCATTAAAAGGTCAGAATCGTATTAAGCTAATTGACAACAAAGTTTTTTACAAAATTGGAAAATTTTTAAATGATTTTTGTATTAAAATAATCCACCAGTATTTTTTAAAGACTAAAAAGATGTTTTTGTCTAAGAGAAAGTCAAAAATACAAGTTTTAAATAGTTGCTACACGCCTATGAGGTTTTTTCGCAAAAAAAATTGAAAATTCGGATTTTTTTTAGTTTTTATTTAAAAAAAATAATTTCTTGATAATATGGCAACATAGGTAGTAGATTAAATTTACAAGAAAGAAAATCCAGAAAAGATCCAGTGGTTCTCAAAATTTTAGCAAAAAATCATTTTTTTTGGGAAATTTTTATTGGAGTAAAATTACTCCGTTATTTTGGAGTTATTTGGAAAACGATAAAGAGAAAATATGTTTCTTTTATCGAGATCTACAACCCCTTAAAATACTTGCACTTATTTCTGGGACACCCTGTATTTCTAAAAAGTTTATAAACAATATTTTATTATTATGTGTCCCAGAAATAAGTGCAGATATTTTAAAGGGTGGTAAATCTGGCCAAAAGAAACATTTTCTCTTTTCCATTTTTAAAATAAATTGAAAATAACCGAGTTATTTAACTTTGAAAATTAAAAAAATTTGCAACATTTTGAGAGCCGCCGGGAGAAATCCGCAAATTCCCAGATCTCGCCCGCTGTTGCCACATCGATTAGAAAGACTTAAAAACTACTTGCAAAATTTCACACCGCACCCAAAAGGTTCTGCAGAGGTGCGTTATTTTTTTTAAGTGGGTGATCGCCATTAGCCCTACTTCCCACATTCCACAAAATAAATTAAAACAAAAAAACTTACCAAACAATAAAAAGGAATATCCCGATAGCAGATCGATACAATTGCAAAGCTTCCTTTTTTCCATTTTAACACTCTTAAACTGCACTTAACACTACACTTAACACTTCACTTCGCTACAATTCTTGACAACACTATGCAAATTTCATAATATGACGAAAAAAGAACCTGTAATAATTGCTAAGATTTATTTTTTCAGTTTGACCAACTGTAAAAAGTATTTAAAATATCGCGCGTTTCCCTAGAATTAGTATAGCAATGTACACTAATATGAATAAAATTAATTTTCGAGATTTTTTTGTGTAGTAACTTAAAATTATTGTGAATTTATAAATATGCAGAATGTGGGTATGGTGGAGGTGGCAACATTGCACTCTCTCCGAGATTCTCTCTAGACACGGTAAACGAATTTCCGGAGAATGAACAGTGACACTCAAAAGTTTTTCATTTTCCAGAAAATGACAAGAAAAATATAAAATTTTCAACAGTTTTTTCCGCAATAAAACCTCATGGGCGTGTTTCTGGGGTCGAACTATACTACTAGTTAAAATATCTGCACTTATTTCTGGGACACACTGTATAATTTATAATATTATATTTCAATATATATTATAATATTATTATATAATTATTATTTTTGCACCATTTAAGAACTTATTAAAAAACTGTAAACAGACAGCAACAGAGTTTTCAACAATGTGCCACACAATGTACCCAAGTAGCATTTGGACGTTATCTAACGTCGGGTATACGTCGTGTTCAATAAACCCGACGTCGGGTACCAACGTCGGTTCGACCGCCTGACGACCCTTATTTGCACCTAAATGGGGAATACAGATTCGGGTCGCCTCGACGTCGGTATCTGACCTAATAGGGAATGTAATTCTACCAATTACCAACGTCATATTACGTTGGATTTTAGTCACTTAAAATTCGTCGCTAAGCACTTATGTTACGTTTGGTTTCATATTCGCTACCAAGAATACATAAAAACCTAACCAAACTACCTAATTACAAATGGATTCATAATCACTCCTCGAATATAACTATAAGTGTCTATTTAATTTCATATTATAATAATTCTGAATCATTAATCCAGACATCAGTTTTGTCAACGGAAGTCACTTTCTTGATATACCTGATTAAAATACTCCGCAAAACAACGAGCGCCTTCAAAATTAGGTAGATTTATGAAATAAAAATATCTATAAAAAAGTAACTCGCAAAATGTTTTTTTAATCTTCTAGCTGGTTTAATCATAAAACTGTACTGTGGTTCCCCCCAAACTCAACCTTATCAATATTATACTACTAGAAATCGAAATGTGAATATAAATTTTAAAAACAAAAAACGATTTTAAAATGGCTGACAATCAGATACGTGTTAAGAATGGCGGATTTCTGTGTCCGACTTAATATGAACTAGCAATATACCAATTCCGACCGGGTCTCCAACATTAGTCGTCTCACACAACCGAAGTCATCAAACCGGACGACCGGCAATCGTATTATGACGTATATAATTCCAACGTACGCCACGTAACCTCACTTTGCATTTTACGTATCAGTGATTTGTGGATTTGTACAACTATATTTTAGTTTTTGTTTTCTCGTTAAAAAATGGGCAGCCACTTTTTTAAGCCTAACCTCACATGTCGGAGGAGGATGGGGTCTGCTGGTATCCTAAGCTAAAAAATGAAATTAAGATGCACCAGTGTAATGCAGCATCTCTTCCGGATAAAAAGCATTTACGGGTGGAGGCAAGACATCACTACTACTATTATTATTTTGCAAAAGCCTCGACCTCTTTCTGTAAAATGTAGATGAATGTCTAAATGCCTTTTTAGTGTTTTTTTAGGCATAATAAAAAATTTAAGTTTCTTTACAAAAACTTTTCTTAAGTTGAATAAAATTGGCTAGTTCAAGTATATGTACGTCGTGCAAGCTAACGTGGGAACGACGTTGGGAAATTAATAAAAATGGTACGTTGTTATTTTGTACTTCGACAGATCGTTGGATTTACCGACTCGGATCTAACGACGTCGCTTTTAATAGGAAAGCGACGTCACAGGTCGTATCACGAGCACCCGACCTAAATTTGCACAAAGTCTGACGTCGCTTCAGGTCAGATTTAGTTCGAAGTCAGATAGATGCTACTTGGGTAGGTTCATATTAAAAATGATAAAGTTAGAGTGCTTACTCTCTATAAGAGATAAGAGATAAGTACGTGATTTTGGTTTCCCTTCCTTTTGTTGAATTTTGTTGCTTTTGATATTTCGATTTTTCCAGATATGAATGCCACTGGACTTCTTTTGTTATAAGTACTGTACTTTTCTCTTTTGTTCAACATTTTTATGACTTTGAATATCGATAGTATAAAACCTCAAAATTGCTTGAAATGATGTCGTAAAAACAAGAAAAAATAAGACAATTTAGAAATAGAAACAGAGCTAAAATACCGAACATCAAATTAATAATTTATATTCACTTAAGTTTTTAAAAAACAAAACAAAAGGAATGTAAAGTTAATCTGGTGAAAAAAGGGACTAAAGCCGACCCTGTTGTCTCGATGCATAAATACAAAAATGCAATTATTATTCAGCATGTAGCGTGAGTCTGGCTCTTTTTTACTGTCAAAGCACTGACCTTATAACCGTTTTTGTCTTTAATTACACAATTTTATTCTGCCACATTATTAATTTTTTGCAGACTGTTTCCTTTTTATTTTAATTTTACATATATTATTATGTGGTACTCCCCCCAATACATCTATATAACAATTATATATTTTAGTTAGTTTTAAATATCCTACTAAAGAAACGTTCATTTCAAAAATAACTACCCTCATTATAGTTATTATTTCTTTAAATAAGAAAAATTAAATCTAGTCAAAAAACAGGCAAATTAATAATTATTGTAGTGAAGTTGATTTTCAGATATCGATAAGAGAAATATATTTTCTCTTTATGGTTTTTCAAATACATGAATTCAAAATAGCCATAATATTATCTCGATATCAAATTTAAAATTTTTTTTAAATTTTCCTGGGAAGTACTAGATTTGTTTTGTGTTTTCTTTTCTCTAAATTTAATCTACTAGGTACCTACGTTGCCATATTAGCTAGATCGAGAGCTAGATATTGTGTTGTTTAAATGAAAATTCCAGAAAAGATTCGATTTTTTTTGTTATTTCGCGAAAAAAACTCTTAGACGTGTTCCTGGGATCTAAATATACGACCCTTAAAAATATTTGTACTTATTAGTAAGACCCTTGTAAGACTCACCGTGTCTATGGTATAATAATATAATATCCAATATGATCGAAAAAAAAACGGTGTAAAAATAAGCTCAGTACCGTACATTTTAAATATATCTTTACATATTTTATAGGGACATTTCAATTTATTTTTACAGTGGATTTGTCACAGTATTTTGGATGTACCGGGTGTCCCACTAAGAATAGCTCTCGGCTGTATCTCGGAAAGTATGAGCCGTAGGGGCTGCGCAAAAAAATATATATGACTAAAGAGGCTATGAGAAATTGTTGGAAATTATTTTCAAGTTTGTAGAACGGCCGCTAGGGGGCGCAACTGCAACAAAAAATAAGAAAATGGAGTTCTTACACCATTTTGCCTAGATAAGGTGAACTATAAGTAATAGCTTCATAATCTTCAGTAAATTTTGAATATTTTTTGTTAGAGACATTTTCCTCTATCTACAAAAATAAAGTGGTGGGGGAAGGTTAGATCTGTTTTTATTTAAATATTAATAACTCTGGACTGGATGATCGGAATCCAACAATCGAGGGCTCGTTTAAAAGAGCGTTTCTTACTCTATATTATACCATATAAACAATAATAATGAGCTTTTGAACATAGACTCTAGGGGGTGTTATCTTACAATTTAAAAAATACTGCGCGTTTTTTCAAAAAAATTAAATGCAATAGTATATGTAGTGTTACCTGATCGGAAAGAGTAGTAAAATCTTAAAAAGCTAGCGAAAACCGCATCTCGATATCTTCTTTCTAACCGAAGATATTAGCAAAATTATAATAAATAACAAAAAATAAGCCCTTAATTACCTTATTTTTACAATACTGTATCAGTAGTCCTCTTGATTATGCCCATTCTAACAAAAAATATGATAAAAACAGTTAGTTTATTTTAAAATCGACGAAATACCAGAATACCATAATACCAGAGGCATTAATATCTAATAATTAAGATATTAATAACAGTGGACAAGAAACGATGATCCAGTGAAGTCATGGTAGGCTTTGGAAAAAAGTTGCTTTTGACGTAATAGTATAAACGTCAAATTCTTATTAGATCAACATTTTTATAGCCTTAGCAGCGTTTTTGATGAAGTTGTTGGTATTTTGAAAAAGCAATCAAAAGATAAAAAACGCTGCTAAAACTATCGAAATGTTGATCTAATAACAATTTGACGTTTATACTATTACGTCAAAAGCAACTTTTTTGCAAAGCCTACCATGACTTCACTGATTCATCGTTTCTTATTCGCTGTTATTAATATCTTAATTGTTAGATATTAATACATCTGGGGTATTATGGTATTCTGGTATTTCGGCGATTTTAAAATAAACTAACTGTTTCTATCTAATTTCTTTGTTAGAATGGGCATAATCAAGAGGGCTACTGATACCGTGTTGTAAAAATAAGATAATTAAGGGCTTATTTTTTGGTATATATTATAATTTTGCTAAATCTTCGGTTTGAAAGAAGATATCAAGATGAGGTTTTTGCTGACTTTTTAAGCTTTTACTACTCTTTATGATCAGCTAACATTACATATACTATTGCATTTAATTTTTTTTTGAAAAAACGAGCAATGTTTGTTAAATTGTAAGACAACGCCCGCTAGCGTCTACGTTCAAAAGCTTATTATTATTGTTTATGTCGTATAATATAGAGTAAGAAACGCTGTTTTAAACGAGCCCTCGCTTGTTGGATTCCGATCATCCAGTCCAGAGTTATTAATATTTAAATAAAAACAAATCTAACCTTCCCCCACCACTTTATTTTGGTATATAGGGGAAAATGGCTCTAACAAAAAATATTCAAAATTTACTGGTGATTAAGAAGCTATTACTTATAGTACACTTTATCTAGGCAAAATTGTGTAAAAACTCCATTTTCTTATTTTTTGTTGCAGTTGCGCCTCCTAGCGGTCGTTCTACAAACTTGAAAATAATTTCCAGCAATTTCTCATAGCCTCTTTAGTTATAAATATTTTTTTCCGCAGCCCCTATGGCTACTACTTTCCGAGATACAGCCGAGAACTATTCTTAGTGGGACACCCTGTACAAAATAATTATCAAAATATAAAATTAAATAATACTACATACAGGCAGTATAGTGTATATTATTAGTTAACTTTATTTAGAAACGACTTTTCTATCTCAAAAAAAAATATTTTTTTTCATTTTGAAACAGTATAAAATGTGTAAATTTAAAAAATCACTCAGTTTATAACATGATGTTATTTTTAGAATTGGATAATTTTAAAATGCTCCCTATTATTAGCTCTATATTTTGTAAAGATTGCAGTGAAAATCTTTAAAAATATCTCTGATATGAAACTTTTTCAAAATTCTGGGTTACTCTGTAGAGTGGTGGACTATTATTTCTGATATTTCAGTGAATTTACTACTGAATGAAAAAAAAAACGGCTGGTGAGTGATAGTCTATGATAATTTTGGGGAGGTTAATAGTTTTAGAGATAATTAACTTATCAAACGTTATCACTAATTATACAGGGTTGTTCACCACATACGACACGGAGTATTGTAGCTAAACGATTAGATTTTTACAAATTGTAAGTTTTGGGTTCGTTGAAGGTCTATTAGAGCTATAATTTAAAAATATTTTTACAAGATACAGAGTGTCCCAAATAAGTAAAAAATATTATAGTTGTATTTTTTTAAATGGAACATCCTGTATATTATTCTATTTTTGGATTCTACGATTGAAATAAAGGTAAATTTGATTAAGGTTTATCACACTTAAACCTTACGGTTTTTGAAATATTTTCAATTTTATAAAATTGCAGTAAAAAATTTAAGGCTTTATTTCTCCAAGGGTATCAAAGTTTTTAATACTAAATATTTACTGAAGATTATTTATTGATCAGATATTGTGTTGCAATAATGCTGTAATTTTACTACCTTATACAGAGTGTCCAAAAATGTATATTAAGTAATTACTAGCTTTAAACGGCAATAATTTGTTTAATTCAAACGGAACACCCTATATATTTTACGTGAATCAGATGCACAATGTAATTGTCTATCAAATTGTATTGTTCCATTTTTTACCCATCTCTTCAAGTTTTCATAGAAAATGCATTTTCTTATAATTTAGACCGCATTTATCACTATACCCACGGAACATTGACATTTTAGCGTATTTTTAAAAATGTAACAAATTTTCAAAGGGTACAGATACTAATATTGTTGATATAGTTCGCTTATTTAATTAAAAAATAAAAAAAAACTGTTTAAATAGTTTTTGTTAAAGAGGACCAATTAATATGATGCCAGTATTCAAACTACATTAATTGACTGTTTACGTTGTAGTAATAATTGCTCCAAATATTAAAAAACTAAATTTTGTGTGTGTATTAGACAGTGTGGTAAAAAGTAACACCTTATAAATTTTATTTCATTTATTGACGAATGCTTATTTATAAAAACAGAGACATTCATTTTTATATCTTATTATTATATTGATTTCTAAGCCAAATCCACATTTATTTAGAATATTTTATCAATTAAAACAATTTAAAAGTATGTATTATATTACCACCTGTACAATTTGTACAGGTGGTAATATATTACATACTTTACCGCCTGTACTTTACCACCTGTACAATTTGTACATATTATGGTGCTATAAAAAAATCTGAAATGCCAATATTCCATGGGTATAGTGATAAATGAGGTCTAAATTATAAGAAAATGCATTTTCTACGAAAACTTGAAGAGATAGGTAAAAAATGGTATAATACAATTTGATAGACAATTACATTGTGCATCTGATTCACGTAAAATATATAGGGTGTTCCATTTAAATTAAACAAGTTATTGCCGTTTAAAGCTGGTAATTATTTAATATAAATTTTTGGACACTCTGTATAATAGTAAAATTTTTTATTATTGCAACACAATATCTGATCAATAAATAATCTTCAGTAAATATTTAGTATTAAAAACTTTGATACCCTGGGAGAAATAAAGCCTTAAAATTTTTACTGCAATTTCATAAAATTGAAAATATTTCAAAAACGGTAAGGTTTAAGTGATATACCTTAATCAAATTTACCTTTATTTCAATCGTAGAATCCAAAAATAGAATAATATACAGGGTGTTCCATTTAAAAAAATACAACTATAATATTTTTTACTTATTTGGGACACTCTGTACCTTGTAAAAATATTTTTAAATTGTAGCTCTAATAGACCTTCAACGAACTCAAAACTTACAATTTGTAAAAATCTAATCGTTTAGCTACAATACTCCGTGTCGTATGTGGTAAAGATTAAAAAACATAGAACGTTTCCAGACTCACAAATGTATTAAAAAAAAATTGTTTCTCTAATTTTAAACTTCAACTTTTAAAAATTATTTTTATTCAATATAAAAATAAATAACAGGGTCTTCTTAAGGCCAACTCACATGTAAACGGCATTAAAAAATAAAGAAGAGTACGGGCGAAGTAAACGACGTCTAGGGCTTGACCTCGCCAAAATTGCGATCGATTGTCATTCCCCAGCCGTCTTTGACGCCGTTTTTTTTCCATCGTAGTTTTTATAATAATGATGTACTGTCATTTGTTTAGTCTTTTATCAGCTCTACGTTTTCATTTTTGTAACAAAAATTGAAGATAAAAAATGGTCGCTAGCCAGCGGCATATTTATTTCTAAACGTTGCTGGTTGCACCGACGAAAACAATGAGCTCGCTCTGGCGTGTAAATCGAATTTGTTTATAGCTAAAGCCGGCATATCTCATTAACAAACTCGTTAATAATTCGTGCTGCCGGCCGTCTGGTTCGGACAGGTACGGTAAAAAACCGGCGTTCTATTTTCAATTTTTTCCACAACGATAAACTACTGGATAGTCAATAACACCTTAAATACTAGAGCCAGAAAACATAACATTCATAAACTATTCATATAGACGTTATCCCTGTTTAACCGATCTACTTGACTATTGTTTTCATATTTATATATTAAGATGTACAAGGTTCCCAATGGACCTTAATTGTTAATGTCCTTTTAATGAAATAGTTATTTGATGAAATAGTTATAATACAAATAAGGATAATAAAACTCTATGGCCAAACTAACTAATATAAATTGGTATTTCCCCATTTTCCCCTCAGAAGCTGCATTCGCCCTTGTCTCTCAGCTTTAATCTACTGAGGTGTTCATTGAGGAGACAGTGTCCTGTTAAAAACCCCGTAACAATCCGAAGATTGTCTTTACTTAAATCAAGGAAAATCTTTGAGTTGTTGGTTTCCACTTAGGAAACAGAATGGTGCAGTTAGTGGAGTGTTCGCTCCTTTTCAAGCTCGAGCGTTTGTTTTTTCATTGCCTTGTAGCGTTTTCTGTATAAACATTACCACTGCGAACGGCAGCTTTTCATCGGAGAGCAGTCGTGGGTAAGGTATTTCACTAGAGAGAAAACTAATCAATAACAATAAACAAAAAAATATAGATATTGGGCGCCAGGCATGTACAGAGAAAGAAAACACAGTCGTATATTACTTAAAACTAATGACTATATTTCATGATGTTCTTTGCTGGTACATGACATTGTAGAATTCTAATAAATATATAGTGGTTATATGTCAAAAAAAATGGTAAAAAAATGGTGTTAAGAGTTGTACTAAATATCTATGAAAGTAATACCATTACAAGACGTAATGTAATGAAACCTAAGATCTAAATCACATTTTAAATATTAAATCGACATGAATGTTCTTAACAATCTAACCACTAAACATAGTCTGTACG
Organism: Sitophilus oryzae; assembly: GCF_002938485.1. Taxonomy (NCBI): domain Eukaryota; kingdom Metazoa; phylum Arthropoda; class Insecta; order Coleoptera; family Curculionidae; genus Sitophilus; species Sitophilus oryzae. The sequence continues at coordinate 2,926,368 of NW_022147419.1, read as the reverse complement.
ATATTACTTAAGATGTACATTATTGTTTAAGACTGAAAATGTTTTAGATGTTAAATGTAAAACTAGAACTTAAATCTACACTTAGCTGTTCTTTATGTAACCTTGCTTCAAACAGTAGCAGCGTGAGGTGGTCTCGCATCTCTGTACTCGGCCATCCAATACAACAAAAGGGGCCAGAATGAGGACACCATGAATTGGAACAGCCGTAACTACTAACTAGCTTATGGATGGGAACGAAGCAGCATGGGGCTCAAGCTACATCCACGCTGGGGCACTTTATATGCAAGAAAAATAATTCCTACTGGAGACACTCGTCCACTGGACATCCGTACATAGGATAATGGTACAAGGGAACACTACCCGTACCTTGGACCATAACCTAGGACTATAACCTTGGACACAGTCCGTCCATAAGATAACGGTACAGAGAAACACTGCCCGTACCTTGGACACAGTCCGTCCATAAGATAAGGGTACATGGGAACACTACCCGTACCTTGAACACAGTCCGTCCATAAGACCCTCGAAACACTTCCGAGGGCTCAATAATTAACAAAAAAACTGTCCTTTCTTCCATTTAACATTCTGGAGGACAACAGCAAAAGTACACCGACGTGTCAGCAAAATACAAATACGAGTTAAGGTGGGTCAATCCAAAACTCTACCCTGTAGCTTCGAAATGGCAGCTGATTCAGATTTTGCAGCAAGATTTAAATTGCCATTTCTAAAAGCAGGATTTGCAACCGTGGCCAAAAACAAAGTGAGGTTAAAACGCAGAGAGGCGCCTTGACATATAACAAGGATCTTGACAGCGCGCGCTTCCACAGAACAGTGAAACGATAGCAGGGTTGGCGACTAGGGAACGTAAAAATTACGCCAAGCGTGCCAAATAAATTATCAGGCCTGAACGATACGGAATCGGGTGACGATACGCCAGACATCATATATCATATATAAAAAAGACATGTAACGAACTAAAAACGTTACAGCCTTCTACGAGTATCACTTGGTTGGCTGGAAACCAGAATAGAGTTACTGCTATGTGATGTTGCAAAAAATACATTTGCTATTGATAAAAAGCTTAAAGTACTCAACTAACTAGCACCGCAGTAGAAATATGGATGTGAAATGTTAAATATTAAGTTAATCATTACCATGGTAATATCCCATCAAAAACATAGAATGTAAAATATTGTCAAGTCTCACCAGGAAGTTCTTCTTCCACTCAGAAAATTCTAAAATTTGTAAAATCAAGTCAGATATTTTACTTAGTGTCTATGGAAGCTCAAGTTTCATATGGGAAAGCGGAGAGGTGCCTAAGGACTTTTGCAACGCGAATATAGTGAATATATTTAAGAACAAAGGAAGTGCATCAGACTGCGGAAACTACCGACGAATTTCACTGCTGGCTATCGGAGGAAAAATTCTTGCAAAAATTATGTCAAACCGCCTGCACCCACATATAGAAAAAATCCTCCCAGAATCGCAAACGGGTTTTCGCACCAACCGCGGTACCGTCGATTCCATATTCTCCATCCGCCAACTACAGAAAAAAGTAAAAGAGCAGCAGTCTAAACTTTACGTTGCATTCATCGATCTAACAAAAGCCTTCGATTCTGTGATCAGAGATGCACTTTGGGCAATTATGAAAAAGTTCGGAGTACCCCAAAAATTTCTTACAGTGTGTAAAAGCCTCCATAATAACAACAAATCAAGAGTGTCATATCATGGTTCACTGAGCGATCCCTTCCTAACAAACACAGGCGTTAGGCAAGGATGTGTCTTAGCGCCACTCCTATTCAATAAATTCATGGCAGCGCTCTCCATTATAGTAGACAGCAAACTGCAGGAGAGAGGTTTGGGCATTAGGTACAGATACGACGGCGGTCTGTTCAACATAAAAAGACTTAAGGCAAAAACACGTACAAAATTCATCACAGAACTTCAATACGCTGATGACTGTACTCTAGTTGCAAATACGGTACAGCAATCGCAAGAAATGTTGAACACATATACATGGGCATATGAGGCTTTGGGACTTAAGCTGAACATCGATAAAACTAAAATCATGTGCACTCCGCCGGAAGATCACAACAATGCTATAAAAATCGGAGAAGAGCTATTGGAATATGTAGCGGAATTCAATTACCTCGGCAGTTTGATTTCGGAAAAGACCAATATTGACTCTGAAATTCAGCACAGGATTAGCAGCGCCTCAAAAGCATTCTGGAAATTAAAAGACAGGTTTTTCTACAATCATGACTTGAGCACAAAAACGAAACTTGCTGTGTACCGAGCAATAATAGTTCCCACCATATTATATGGAAGCGAAACCTGGGTGCCGTACCGCCGACACACGAACGCATTAAACAAGTTGCAACAGAGACATCTTAGACAACTCTTAAGAATAAAATGTCTCAAACGTATCGGTCCTTGAAAAAGCTAACTGCGAGAGTATTGAAGTCATGATTACAAAGTCACGCTTAAGATGGACTGGTCACGTATGCAGAATGCAAGAAAACCGCATAACAAAATCTCTGCTTTACGGTGAGCTTGTAGACGGTAAGACGAGGCCGGGTGGACAACTGAAAAGGTACAAGGACATTTTCCACGAAAACTTAAAGGGGATTAACATGCAGAATGAGTGGGAAGAAGCAGCTCACAATAGAACGGAATGGAGAAGAATTGTAAAGTCAGTTAACAGCGACAACCAAAAAGTAAAGAGGCCACAAAGCAATGAGATTTTTGAATGTCCGGAGTGCGGTAGTCACAGAAAAGCTCATGAAAGAAAACGCCTTGCGTGACCATCTTCTGAAGCGTGGCAAATACTCGTCAGCGAGTAATGGCAGTATGTATGTATGTATGGAAGCACATGTTCAACAACTTTGTTATAAATTGTTATCTATTGAATTATCCAAATCAACATTATTTATAGCGACTGTATGTATCCATATTAGATATAGGATATTTTTTCGATATATTAAAATCAAGACAGTGAAAATTAAAAAATCCAGAGAAAAAATAAACCCAAAGTAATCAAAATTTTCGTGCAACTTCGTATCAACAGGTTAGTGGGTTACTTGTAGCGGCCAGGCGGCTTTACTTTTAATAATCATTAATTTTAATTTAATGAATAATGAAATTTCGGGATTTTTCACTTTTCCCTGCCTTTAGAGGCTTCAATATATATATAAACGGGATATGGTTTAAGCATTTAATACTCATTTCCAACTACAGCCTATTGCTGCCTTCCCGTTACCCTACGCCACACATCTCGATTTAGAGCGTCATCAGCTTCTAGGTTACGAGCTTCCATTGCTTCCGTAACCGTTCCGTTCCAGGATTTTCTAGGTCTACCTCTCTTTCTTCTGCCCTGGGGAGCCCATTGAAAAACTCTTTTTTGGCCACCTGTTCTCCGGCATACGCAGAACATGTCCAAACCATTTTAAGCTGGATTTTTCGATTCGATCCAGTACTGTCTCCTCCGATGCATTCATGATACGCCTGACCTCGATGTTTGTCTTTTTTTCCATCCTAGATATACCTGCACTTCTTCTAAGGTCTTCATTTCAACAACTTGGATTTTGCGCTTCGCGTCTGCACTCAGAGTCCATAGCTCTGAACCATAGCAAAGAACTGACTCCACCAATGTTCTTCCAAGTCTCTTTTTAGTTGTTGCAGATAACTTTCGGTCCCACCAGAGGCTGTTAAGACATCCAATAACTTGTTTGCTCTTCTGAATTCGGGTTTGTATTTCTTCTTTGCCCAAACCCTCGTTGTTGATAGTAGCACCCAGGTATTTAAATTTGTCTACTTGTTGAGTCTGGACGTTATCATTAATGAAGACTTCAAAACAAGCGTTGGAATTGACAGCTAAGTATTCGGTCTTCTTTAGACTAACCTGAAGTCCCCATTTGTTGTATTCTTGATAAAGCCTCTTAGTCATGAACTCTAGATCGTATGAGTCCTGCGCAATCACGACCTGATCGTCTGCAAAGCTCAGGGTAAATAGTGTGTTATCCCCAATGGGTATTCCCATACCTTGACATTTCGTCTTCCATTCCCTAAGGGCTACTTCGACGTAAGCGTTGAAGATCAGAGGAGATAAGCTGCATCCTTGTCGCAACCCTTTTGTGGTGTTAATTGGATTAGATAGCTTGTGTCCTATCTTAACGTATTCTTGATCTACTGCTATCTTTTTTTCCATCACCTGCTGCAGGACAAAAAGGTTATCTGTGCAAGATTTCCCCGGTGTGAATCCGCTTTGGTCTTCCGAGATTTTGTCACCAATACCCTGAGCCTACCCTGTAGCACCTTTCCAAAAAGTCTGCTGACCGAACTGTTAATGCTTAGGCCTCTATAACAAGTGGGGTCGTTACCATTTCCCTTTTTAAAGATGGACACTATGTGAGCCACTCGCCATTCTCGGGGTAGTTTACTTTGCAGGCAGCACTGGTTAAATAGCTCTGCCAGACGCCAGCGCAGTCTTTGGGTTCCACACTTTAACAATTCGGCTACAATATTACCAGGACCTGGTGACCGTCCATTTTTCATGAGGCTTCAAAACCAAACTAAAATTCAAAACTTGATGTTCGTGAGTCTCTGTCGAAATTAAAGAACTTTGACTAGGGATAATTCGTAAACTATAAGAATATAAGATAATATATTAGATATATTGATAATATAACCAATTTTAGTATGTCCTCTTAATCAATAAAAATTAAGGTTATTGCTTTATCGACAGCAGAGTTACAGTATGTCTATCCGTTCTGTAGCTACGAGGCATCCGTAAGGGGGGAAACGATATTCTCTGTTACCGTTTAATCGATGTTTCTCGTTCTCGTTCGAATTTGCAAGTAGCCAATGAAATGAGTGAGCGGAGTGTTTAGCGGTGACATAGTCGTCAAGTCCACGTATATTCTCTGCCGCTTCTATATAGGTACCGATTTATAAAATATATTATTGTTTATTTAAATGTTTTCTGTCCGCATTCTTTTCATACACACAGATCCAGTAGACGTGCTTTACATGGGCATTAAAATTGCCGTGAGTTGCTTAGATATAGATAGAATGCATCTCTAATTTAAACTACTAGTGATTACGTCAGACTAAAGAGCTCATCCCTTTATATTCAAGGTGGTGTTGCACTTATACTAACGCAAATTTAATAAAACAAGGACGAACAATCCAGCCAAAAACGTTTTATTTAAACATGCGTCGGCGAGATAATGTTCGAATTTAACTCAGTCCGATGAACTCGGTTGAATGGGGGCTCGAAACATATCGAACGGGGAGGTTTGACCATTACTTTTGTCACTTTATTAATTTAATCCGCCGGCACGGAAAATGAAAAAAAAATCGCCTGTCCCACCCCGCGCTCGCCGCCCCTGTCGGTACAATGTCTTTCTGATTGGCTGAATCGCAGTGCAATTTGTTGATAAGCCTTTGTTTTGGAGAAGACAAAAGAATGCGGTAGGGGAAGGGCGGTGTGGCTGGCGTTTGAGTTAAATAGTTCGGGGCTAGGGGGAGAGGGGCAGATTGTACAGGTATGAACACTTGAGTTTTTTAAAACAGATTCGTCTACAAAAACCATTGACGTTCTATTAAAATGACATTATATCAAGTTAAACTTCAAAATTAACAATTACTACCTGACAACAATTACTTAATAAGGTAAAACCAAAAAGTTTCAAACTTTCTGTATGATTATTTTTAATTTTTACGTATGTCAATTTTTATAGTTTTTTTTTACTCAAGCAATGAAATTTACTATGTTCTTTTATTGGTACCAAGTAGTACCTACTGAACCGACCCTGCCTAGTGGTCAGCCGTCCTTCTGGACACATACAGTCGAAAATGGGGAAGCAGGTGGAGCGACGCAGCGCGGGCATCTGCTTCCTTCCGGTGGTCGGCGGCGACCAGCGCGCTATCTGGCGGCATCAATCTGCGATCCTTATCTCCCTTCTTGCGTACTCGCGGGGTCGCCGAGGAGCTAATTAGGCCTAAGGCCACGCTTCGACCGTTAGAAAAGTTCGGAAATTTCGCGCTCCAAGGATCATGCTGACTGTTTCTGTTTTCCTGTTCCGGGGAGAATTTCAAAAACCAAAAAAAAATGGTTCAAAGTGATTTCAAGGACTGGAAATGTGAAACTGTGTTCCAACTTAGAAAATAAGCAACTCTATATTTTAGAACTATACCTATAGTTTGGAGCATGGGCGCCGGAAGAATGAAATTTAGGGGGGGGGGCAAAGTAAGAATGAATAAAAAATTGACATTTTTGGTAATTATTGGGAAAACTGGAAATCGTCCGATTTTCACCAAAATTGGTATACACCCTATTTTGAAGTCGTAGATTACGAATCTGAACTTTTTTCTTGGCGGTCTCTTACCGTTTTTCAGAAAAACGGAAAATAATTTCAATATCGAATTTTTCTTAATTTCTCATATTTTTATGGTTTTCTAGCACATATTTTGTAACCGAAATATTCAATAATCAATAATGTTTTTGCTATTTTCTGTTACTTTTTTAACCAATACTATGCATAATAGAGGAAAATTTGCTAAAATAAATTTGTGAACAATCTGAAAATGTTAGATTAGAGCTTTGTTCGGGTTCTTGTTATTACCGATTCTGAACCGTCCAAGAACTCTGCAGCGCATGCGCATATGAAATAATGTCTTAATATTTCCTTCTGCGCATCACAGTTCTAGGACGGTTATAAGAGAAACCCGAAGTAAGTTTATGTGTTTCTGGCATTTAAAGCAACGTTGCCAATGCTAAACCTAAATTTAGCGTGTTTTTTTTGCTCATTCTGGAATTACGAAAGGCGGTCGCCAGAGGAACGGCTCCTTCCCATAACTGCTATTTTACCAACGAGATCTGACTATTTATACCCACGAAGTTGCACGAAAGAGTTTTGATTGCATTGGTTACAACTTCCATGCAGAGGGTGTTAATCTTTTGTTGTTATATTATTAGATTAACTAAAAAAAGATTAACCCCCTCTGCAAAGAAGTTAAAACCAATGCAATCAAAACTCTTCCGCGTAATTTTGTGGATATAGGTGTATATTTAATTATTGTCGATCTCATAATTGGTAATTTATTTAAAATCCTTAATCACCCGAAAAAATAGAAGATATGGCAACGTTGTAAATTTTCAAATTTCTAGATTAGGTCTAGAATATATTTGTCTATTTTGTTAAGAAAAGTGTTTTTCAGTAAAATGTTGGACACATTGGAGCATCGATTCAGGGAAGATTTCGACAGACGATCTCCAAAAAATGTCAAAAAATAGGTACAATTTCCATGCGAATTAAAATGACAGACACAACTATCACTGTCAGAGATCTCTCGTTCGACAGACTATAGCCAAATCGTCGTCGTCGTCGTATCCTTTTTCGGTTTTTTTAATTTCTGTTCCGCGTCACCATCTCTGTATTGGTCGTCCAATACTTCTCCTTCCTGGAGGTTGTTATCGTAGCATTTTTTGTGGAATTCTATAATCTGTCATTCTTTCTACATGTTCCTTCCATTTGTTTTTATATACTTATATTTCCATTATTATACTTCCATTTGTATTTTTTGTTCATTTCTTATTGTGTTATTTCTTATTCTATCTTCTCTACTTATTCCTTTTATTTTTCGTAAGAACGTCATCTCCTTGCTTTGTTTTTAAAAGTTTTTGCGATAGTTCCACACACTGACTGGAATTTATTTATAAATAAATTTATATTTATATTCTGTCTGTCTGTCTGTCCGTCTGTCCGTCTATCCGTCTGTCTGTAACACGATAACTCAAAAACCGCTAAACCGATTTTAACCAAATTTGGCACAAAAATACTGTGGCACCCGAGAATCTGGCCATTAGTTTTTGGTGGGGGTGCGGGGTTGGTAAGGGGGTATGGGAGGGGGTTAAAAATTTTAAAAAATCGTAACTCCAAAATTGCAGTAGCTAGCGAAACGCGGTTTTCAATTTAAGATCAGGAATAATATTTGTAACAAAATTTGTAATAACATCAAAATCAGTCAAAGTCGCAGTTTTTGAGATAAAAAAAATTGGAAAAATTCCTTTACTTTGAAACTAAAAGAACTGCCTATCAACTTTTTATTAACATATTTTAGTATGGGCGGCTATACGTGCCTCCCGGCGCCATTTTTTTTTGTTTAAACGTACTATTGTCAATTTTTAGATTTCTATTTAAGTGTTAATAATCCTACTGTTATGAGACAGACTGTATATATTCTAATTCCCTGCTAATCGCACCGTTTGTTGCGTTTAAATGCGATCTAATTGTTGCGACGTCAGATACGATATCCCCCTCTATCTCGTAATTAAATAATTACTAGACCAACAAGGAATTGCGTAAAAACGTAGAGAGAGTGAGAGAGAGAGTTATCTGCGTCCGATCAGAACTTTTATTCGTTTTCGTGGCGTTATTCTTAACAGCACATAAACAGAAAGTTTTAATGGGCCTTTATACGGTTTAAACGAACGGATCGCCTATCTTTAGGACCTACATTTTAACGATCTTAGCCCGCGTTAGATTTTATTATTTTTATATTCCGCGCTTTTTATGACGACTTTTATTTCTGATAAATACGATGCAGTGCTATGTGTTGTTCTAGATAACTTAATAACTCTCATAGAAGAGGTGTTAGAATTAGTGCAACGCATCGAAATTTTTATGTGTTAAAAGCAAAGACATTATAAAGATAGACCGAACATCTCATTCATAAATACTCGTTGGTAGTGTATCAAACAATCCAATGTGTCAAACAAGGACAGAAGAGACAGAGAAGTCTAAAATTTCCGACCCCGGCAACTAAGCGCATTTGGATTGTTCTAATGGCCAGTGGCGTATCGTTTTTTGGAACGAATTTAATTAGTAAAGTAAAAGTAAAGTAATTAGTAAAATTTTTACTCCATATTAATATACTACATTAACACTTTTTCGTCAGATGAGTTTTGTTATAAGGTCTAATATAATAATACAATTAATATCCCAAATATACTTATGTTGAAACGTTAGTAGTTTTCGAAAATCGCTGCAACGTCGATTTTCAATTTAAACTTTCAGTTACTTCTATATAAACTTTCAGTTACTTTTGAATATTTACAGGGTAACTCAGGCTTCCGAAACAGTTCTATATTAGATTTGTGGTTGGTGACTTTTCTTTCAATTTTTTTTCAGAATATGGAGGCATTTAGGTACATTTTATACATTTTTGTAAACATATATGGCCGGAACATATTTTCAAACCAAAGTTGTAGATTTGCCATTAAATTTCCATTCCCGAAATACCTAGGGTTGCCACTTGTCCTTTTTTGAAAAGGACAGTCCTTTTTTGGAATAACTTGTCCTTTTGACTTTTATTGACTTAAAAAGTCATTTTTATTTACGTATTTTCCCTGAGAAAATTACCTACAGCAAACAGAAATATTCTTTTCGCCCAAATTTAATTAGGAATGTTATAAAACTTAACTTATAAATATATTTTTCTTGTTTAGAATAGGCAACATTATTTAGAACTTCCCGTTTAATCTCAAATGATAGTTTAGGTTATAGTTTTACCCTTTTTTATCTTAAAAAAAAACTTTTCAAAATTAGTACCTAATTAGTAACGATTTAGTTAGTTCGCAATCGATAGCTTCCTGTGAAGTACTGTGTAATAGTTGTTTAATCTTGTATTATTAATAACTTCGATATCAATCTAAATCAATATTTAATGAGAAAATTGTGTTTTTTTTAAATATAAGAAAAGATATGACTTTCGGTTTTCTTCTTGTATTATGATGGCTCTGATACGAAGCAATTGCCTTTTAGTCTCGCAATAGAAGGCATTTATCATTAAAAGTATAAAATCTGTGTGCTACCAGTATGGGATTTCTGTCGCATAATAATGAATACCTATTACGTTTATTTACAAATCCATTACTTTTAAAGGTAGCTTCATCAGATAATCAAATTTTAGTTAAATGTCCTAATCTTCATGAACTGTATTAAGCATATGTATTGCGGTTTGAATCACCCTGTATGTTGACAAAAATATTTTGAAAATGTGCGTTACAATAGTCCCCATCTTATGTAAAAAATTGAAATAAAAATCACAAACCAAAAACGTAATAGGTAAAAAGCTTTTTTGGAGGCCTGGGTCACTCTCTATATAGGTATGTATAAAACTAGTAGCCTAAGAATTATCTACAGTTCGTCCCATTCTAAAAAAAGTTAAACACACCGTACAAATAACTCTAGGAAGATGTATTTGTACGGTGGTAAAACATTGTCTAAACAAGGCCGAAGGGGCAAATATAATAAAGCAATAAAATGTAAAAAAGGTCGGGTAAACATCTTTGTTTATTTATTGAGCAAAATTCCTTTAGAATATCGTATTAATGACCAAAATAGGATGCAATTTTAAGAAAAAAATGTCTGGCTTATAATAAAGTTTCAAATGTACCGTTTATATTCAAATTTGTTATGATCTACAACAGTTAGGTAGTAATTGAGACGAATTATAATTCAATTACCGGCTACTACGTTCTTGTTTTAATAGATCAAAATTCAACAAATATAATTAGAAATTATTTTAATTGTGAGAGGCTCCCTTGTGGGACGCCTATGTACGATTACGGCGCGGCGGAAACAATACCTACCTGTGAATAGACAAATTCGGGAAATTTGAGCTTATTTGTCCACACATTTGACACTGTCGTACCATATTGAAAATTCGCAGATTCAAAAGTACATTAAGCAAAAACAAGAACTACTGAAAAACACTGAAAAGTTCACTTCGGACTTGATTCCGACTTCAAACACACCGTAAGGTAAACGTAGTACGCTATAACGGACCATGGGCCGTCGCGAGGGAGGTGGGACGGACGGCTCATTTCATTCTGGAAGACTAGCAGCGACGTTGCCAATAGTTCTAGACGTTTCAGCACATTAAACAGTAAACATGTCCTTTAATAGTAACGCATATATCCTCTGTTTAATAACATATTATTACGCATGCTTCTTTAAAAATAAACTATTCATTTAATTAAGAAATTGAGATTTATTGATATCCGGTGAAGGTTTTAAAGTCACCTTTCAAATCAGACTAAGTAGATAGGCGCAAATTTGATATGTGGCAATGTCGCATTCTCTATCTCAGTTGCTTTTTACAGTACGTAGTCAACCTCCGAATGTTTGATCTGGTTAAAATGCATAATGTGATATCTGTTCTTCCTAAATCTATGGTTAAAAGTGATAAAAACACTATTTTGATTAAAGATTTCATCTTATCGTATTACTAAACCAAAACAAAGGGAAATTCAAGGTAAATTACTTCCATTTACGACTGTACCGGTGCTAGAAATGGTCAATTTTCACAGAAAATAACTTCAGTTTACGTCGTTTTTTGGTTATTACTTTTGGGTTCTTTCTGTCGGAACCCAGTTGAAGTTAAATGAGGCGCAGTTCCCGCCTTTTTTTGTGCTAGTGTGAATAAAGAACGGTTTTGGTCCGCGATCGAAGAGCACTTTGTTTTCATTGTGTTTGGATTTAATTAGATTGCCTGCAATTTTCTGTTTTATCTACATCATCAGACTATATTTTCTCTTTTTTGGAGTTTCGTAAACACAGGGTGGCGCCTCTCATACGCCGCGGAAGCTCCAAGGAGAACGGTAGTTTATATCGAAATGAAATTTTGGCAGCATATGTAGGTTAACTGAAAGCATTTTATAAAAATATATAAAATTATACAGGGTGTCCCCAAAAAAGGTTACACAAAGTTGTGTTTTTTTCCAATGGAACACCCTATATATTAATTAATTTTCGGATTCTAGGAAAAAAATAAAGGTAAGTTTTATTAAAGAAGCATATACGTAAAATCTAAGGATTTTGACATATTTCATATTTTGTGAAAATGAAGAGTAAATTTTAAATTTCGATAATAGCTACATAAATGTTAGTTGACCTAGTATAGCCTGATATTTAATTACAGTAACCATTGTATGTTAAACCAAATTGAAATTTGACCCGAAAAGTTATACGGGGTGAGACAAAATTAATATGGAACATTAGTCACTTTTAAAAGCAAGTTACACCTTTATTTTAAATTGAACACCCAGTGTATTTTTCGGGTGTTCAATGGGGAATTTATATATCTTTAAAATATTATTAAGGTTGCCTACCCCTCAGACAAAAATTTTCCTAGATATGTTAATTTTTATGATTTTGCGTCAGTAGATCTTTATTATTTGAAAAAATCTAGGGGGTGGCTGTGTGATATACCTTTTGTTAATTTAACAAAAATTAAAGATTGTAGAGTAAAATATACAACAGTAATATAAATATACACGTTTAAAACATATTTTAATTGTTACAGAATTAAAACTAGATATAAACCTATAATTATGTGACAAAAATTAGCTAGATGAAATCAAATACTCAAAATGCTGTTAACTGTATAAAATGTTTTTTTTCAAAAGGATCTTTTCATTTTAAAAAGCATATGTGGACATTCTACCTCGAAAAGCAGCTACAATAATTTCTCTTAGGTTGTCGACAATAGTTGGTCGAGTTTTGTAAATACTGTCTTTAACATATCCCCATAAAAAAAACAGACTAGATAAAATCAGGGGCATTTAAGTATTCTATTAATTGGTGAATGTACACTGCCCCCATTCACCAACAACCTTTATTTTTCTCCCAGAATCCGAAAATCAATTAATATATAGGGTGTTCCATTACAAAAAACACAACTTTGATTTGTAACTTTTTTGGGGACACCCTGTATAACTCTCTGTATTTTTAAAAAGTGCATAAAACCTACATACTATGCTCACAAAATTTAATTTCAATACAAACGTCGTCGTTCTCCTTGGAGCATCCGCGGCGTATGAGAGGCGCCACCCTGTACATTATTATAGTCCGATTAAGATATTAAATCCCGTGAGTTTTCTTAGGGGACCTTTTTTTCTGATTCTAAATAATTTTAAGGTGTTAACGTTGAAATTCAGCGTAACACTTTAAAATTGATGAAGAAAATTTCCTTTGCGTTTTTTTTTGAATCTGTATACATCACTTAGGTGTTTACTTTAGATGGTCTGGTACTTACTTTGCTATAAATATGGTAATCGTAAAGCATACAGGATGTTTAAAATTCTACGCCAAACTTTCTAAAATATAAAATAATTTTTCTTATTTTTTTTTTAATGGAACAACCCTGTATATTATTTTTTCAATAGATGGAGAATTAAAAAATTAACATTTTTTGTTTTTTAGAGTATTTCAAAATTTTTAACGGTTTCGCAGATATTCGTGATTTTATATTACATATGGTATTTTCCACAGTAAATTTTTATCAAAGCCACCCAATGATTTTTCTCTGGTATTTTACCGTTAAAAGAGCCATATGAATACCGTTAAAAGAGCCATATGTCTGTATCTGCAAAACCATTAAAAATTTCGAAATACTTTAAATACAAAAAAATGTTCGTTTTTTATTCTCCATCTCATAAAAAAAAAAATAAAAAATAATAATATACAGGGTGTTCCATTTAAAAAAAAAACAAAGAAAAAATATTTTATATTTTAGAAAGTTTGGCGTAGAATTTTGAATATCCTGTACGATTTAAGATTACGATATTTATAACAAAGTAACTATAGACCATCTAAAGTAAATACCTAATATAGTTTAATTTCAGGACAATTCTTGTATCTATTTGTAATAATTTTTTTAAAAACGGCTGAAAAAAATATGTTTTTTTAGTTATTTATTAATATCTCTGAAACTATCGAAATATATTTATTCATATTTTAGAATTATATAAAGTGATCTGAAAGGAAACCAAAAATGCAATAATATACAGTGTTCCTTTAAAAAAAATTATCCCGATCCACTCAGACTTTTTTGAGCCACCCTATAGAAGTTAAAATATTTTCCTGAAATACATGCTTGTGCATACTGTAGGTAAAAGGACGATTAAACAAAAATCCAAAGTTTTTTATTCTAGGAGTTACAGATGCCCAACGCTCTATTGCCGGACCCTGTATACCGATTGTTTACGATATTCTCCGATGGTGGCAGCACCGGCAGAGAATGTACCAAGCTTATAGTGGACAATAAAAGTATTACATACTATAACGAACTTATTTTCCAAGTTTACACAGGATTTTATTATTACACAGGAAGATTAATACTACACTATATCGATAAACAATTCCTAACTAATAAAAACTAACTAAACTAATAAATGCCAGCTAAAATCACGTACGCCCCTGATCTATAGTGATTCTAGTAGAAGGGCGAGAGGCGAGAGAGAGCACACGGTCTCTCGATCTGATTTGAAGAAGAGAAATAAAAAAAGGGAAGCGAGGACAATTTATAAGGCATCGAAGAAAATTTATGGCCAGCTCTCCAAGTCGGCCGCGGATATCTGGACATTGTTCCGCCATTTATTTCGCTGGGACGAGAAGAAGCAATCGCAGAAACCAGATACGAGGGACTTTGATTAGATTTGTTTATTCTACAGAAATCTCTTGATTTAGTTAGTTATATAGATATATAGTATATACAGGAAGTTTGATCATAAACTTCAATCTTTAAGACACGTGACGAATCAGGGGTGGTCTTATCCATTCTGTGAACTTTTAATACATCGCTAAGCCGCACTCAAAATCCTACCAACACATCCCAAGCAAAACAATACCCAAGTAGCATTTATCTGACTTCGAACTAAATCTGACCTGAAGCGACGTCAGACTTTGTGCAAATTTTAGCCGGGTGCTGGTGATACGACCGGTGACGTCGCTTTCCTATTAAAAGCGACGTCGTTGGGTCCGAGTCAGTAAATCCAACAATCTGTCGACGTACAAAATAACAACGTACCATTTTTATTAATTTCCCAACGTCGCCGTCGTTCCCACGTTGGCTTGCACGACGTACATATACTTGAACTAGCCCGACGTCTACCCGTTGTCCGAATAGGATACGTCTCACTGATAATCCATAAAGTGACGTCCAATTATATTTTGTTGTATTTTATGTTTATATTTATAACCTAATTTACGTATCTCTATTTACGTCCGTAAATACAACCCATTAAGTAGCATTTGTGGCCTAATGAACATCATGAACATAACCTAATAAAAAGTTTTTGTAAACAAACTTAATTTTTTTTATTATGCCTAAAAAATCACTAAAAAGGCATTCATCTACATTTTACAGAAAGAGGTCGAGGCTTTTGCAAAATAATAATAGTAGTAGTGATAGCTTGCCTTCACCCACGAATGTTTTTTTTATCCGGAAGAGATGCTGCATTACACTGGTGCATCTTAATTTCATTTTTAAGCTTAGGAAACCCCATCCTCCTCCCACATGTGAGGTACTGGTTCCAATTCTTTTAAATTTTGTATATATACTATCTTAAAAAAGTTGCTGCCCATTTTTTTAAGGAGAAAACAAAAACTAAATACGTCATAATACGATTGCCGGTCGTCCGGTTTGATGACTTCGGTCGTGTGAGACGACTAATGTTGGAGACCCGGGGTGCAACTTTGTTCATGTTTCAAAGCGATAGTAAAGCAATTTGTAGCTTGAGGCACTATGTTCAGTAGCAACATCGATTCGTAGCGATATTCTTTTTCCCATTTTGTATATATACTATCTTAAAAAGTTGTCTGCCCATTTTTGCAAGGAGAAAACAAAAACTATAATTTAGTTGCATTTGATCCACAAATCACTTTTACGCAAATGAACATACGTCATAATACGGTTTCGGTCGTCCGGTTTGATGACGATCGGTCGCTGTGACTTGACTAATGTTGCACCCGGTCGGAATTGGTATATTGGTGGGTCATATTAAGTCGGACACACAAATCCGCCATTCTTAACAAGTATCCGATTGTCAGCCATTTTAAAATCGTTTTTTGTTTTTAAAATTTATATTCACATTCCGATTTCTAGTAGAATAATATTGATAAGGTGGATTTTGGGGGGAACCACAGTACAGTTTTATGATTAAACCAGCTAGAAAATAAAAAAAATATTTTGCGAGTTACTTGTTTATAGATATTTTTATTTTATAAATGTACCTAATTTTGAAGGCGCTCGTTGTTTTCCGGAGTATTTTAATCAGATATATCAAAAAAGTGACTTCCGTTGACAAAACTGATGCCTGGATTAATGATTCAGAATTATTATAATATGAAATTAGGTAGGCACTTATAGTTATATTCGAGGAGTTATTATGAATCCATTTGTAATTAGGTAGTTTGGTTAGGTTTTTATCTATTCTTGGTAGCGAATATGAAACCAAAAGTAACGTAAGTGCTTAGCGACGAATTTTAAGTAACTAAAATCCAACGTAATATGACGTTGGTAATTGGTAGAATTACATTCCCTATTAGGTCAGATACCAACGTCGAGGGGACCCGAATCTGTATTCCCCATTTAGGTGCAAATAAGGGTCGTCAGGCGGTCGAACCGACGTTGCTACCCCACGTCGGGTTTATTGAACGCGACGTATACCCGACGTTAGATAACGTCCAAATGCTACTTGGGTATTCCATAGCCTAAATTGACACAAATCTACTAGTGATGGGAAAGACCGATTAATTTCAATAACCGAGTACTAGATTATTGAATCGAGCGAAATATCGCTCGTATTTTATTTAAAAATACGGTTTTTTGTCCGTCGTTTGTTGCTTGTTGTACTGGTAACGCCAAGCAGTAAGTTGCGTGCGCAGAGCACATATTCTTTCGGTGATGAAAGGCAAGTAGCAAGCGACGAGCGATTCGCTTGATCGCTTGCTTGATTTAGTTTATTTCAAGGCATTGTCGATGTAGGTCGTAAAATTTTGCTTAAAATCTAATAATATCTATTCAATAATCGAGTACTCGAGCGAATTTTCGCTCGAGTTATCCCATCACTAAAATCTACCATAATTGACCAAATCACTTATTTAAACTTGAGGCATATTTTGCTTAAACATAAATACTTAAACAACGCTTGCTCCAAAATGATATAGTATTGAATTATGCGTTTGGCAAATTTAACTTGAATTTTCAGAACTTTCCGTTTCCATTCCATATCCATTTCGTATTTTTTATTGTATTGACGCTATACGTAAGCTTCCGATCCTTATCAGTTCCATAGATATTATTGTACGTATCGTTTATATCATTACGAAAGTTTTGTTTTAATAATTTGTATCTTTTGAAAAAGATAATAGATTTAATTAAGAGGTGGAATAAATAAATATCTGCAAAATCTTAACAGAGCTGGAGCGTACCCACAAGGAATTAAGAGACCTAGAAAAAGACCGAATCTCAGATGAGATCATGATTTTAGGAAATTAACAGGGATAACTTGGACCCGCATAGCCATAGCCAACAATGGGCCCAACAACAGAGAGTATAGTCTGTCCATCGAGAAGATCCTTGACAGTGATAGATGTGTTTGTCATTTTAATTTCAAAGTAGTTTATTTTATTTTACAAAGAAATAATTTGGTACAACTGGAACGCATAGCAGGAAATTAATACATTTAGTGATTACTTGAAAATATTGTGAAAAGAACTGTATAAAATAATAGACTGTATAAAATAAAAAGACTGTATAAAATAAGACTGTATAAATAATATGCTGAAAAAATGTAATCGGGTTATTTTATTTAATAAAAAGTGATTACAAAAAACAGTATGTGTTAATACAAAACAAACAAGAACAAGACACCACATACCAAAAAAATATAAAAAAGAACTATTTCTTACTTTCAAGCTTTATGAAACTTCCCGCATTTAAGATTATATTTATCAATATATCTTATGTACAAATACAAATTTGTAATATTCCACAGGAATAAATAAAACAACATACTTAAATAAAACTATTTTATTAATAATAACAATTTTATACCTTAAAGGTTGATTAATTAACTTTAATCTTATTTTTTTAAACTAGTACCTTTTGACATTATTTTTCTGCAGTACTGAAATCCATTATTTACCTATCGTGTGATGTTGGTTTTTTTTTTCAGCTACTCCAGTTTTTAGTATGTGTTTAGTATGGTCCTTCTACAATATTCGAGATGCACTTATCTACGACGAGATGGTATACGAACTTTATTGATGGTAATTTTATTGGTGTATAAGACTTTCTGCCTGGAGAGCGAGTATTAACCATAAACTGTGCTCTGGGTCTACAGTTAATTTTCACTCGATATTTCCTCCACTTGACTTCAAAAGACACAAAAAACACGTAATAACACGAATCCATATGCATCATCTTCCAAAACGCAGGGTATTTGACAAAAGTCGACACAAAATTATAACCTATAATTTGGCAAGACTTTGACAAGCGTCAAAAATCTAAAGGCGAGTTCATACGCATCGGTGTCCGTTTGTCGTTCATCGTTCCGTCAAACCAATAAAACTGAAATACGACCTGTCATTTTTGAAATAAACCAATAAAACTGGTTAAAATCAATAAGAGACGACGTATGACGGATTTATATTTAAACCCATCTATAGTTAACTTAAAAACGTATTAGAAACTTTTTTTAGTAAAATAAATAGATTGGTATGGGACGTCATCTGCTTTTCTTCTGTCATCGCCTGTCGAAATCTTACCTGAGAAAAAAACAGAGTATATGTGAGGGAGGCTCCACCATAATTGGAAATGGTTGAATAAGCTAAAAATAATGATGATGATGATAACTTACGATTTGACTTGCCCTCGTACGTTAGAGGACGTTCGATAGGTGAACGGGAAGATCAGTTTCGGCGATAAGAACAAGAATTTGGAGTTTTGAATCGATATTTTCAAATGGATTTCGCCCGCGTTTGGCAAATTTGTAATTCTAAATTTTTTATTGTGCGGCGTATGGGCGGTCCGGCAACGGCAGCAGCAGCCGGTCCCGTCAAAACGACAAATTTCGAAAATATTTTTCGAAACGCTAGCTCGTGTTTTACATACAGAAGGAATCCGTTTATCGCGATCGGAGAGATGTCGGCATCTGCATGTCGGCCGATTTTTTTTTTGCTCCTCCTGGTGTATTGTATCTGTCTTAAATTGGCCGGCATGGTAACACTGATTTTCCAAAGTTTTATTCAAAAGTTTCTTGTTTTAAGAGTCCATTTCATTAGTCGGAAAAAGTAGCAAAATAAGCGTTCGGCATTTAACGTTTTATGTAAAACAGGCTAGGTATTTTTACACAAATGAAATATGAAATTAAAGATAAAGGATTATACTGTATGTAACACATTTTTAGACAACTTCTTTATTTTTAAGATTTTGATTATTAAACATCAACAAAATATTCCTTATGTTTGGACGAAATTTTCTCGAAATTAAAGTCATAATTTAAAATTCCGTTGCAATACGGAAATAGATTGAAGTTTTGTGATTATAGTGATATATATTTTATATTGTTTTGTAACAAATTGCTCGCGATTTTATGGAAAATTCTGAAGCTCTGCAAACCTTAATCAAGCCTTAATCGAAGCACGTGTGTTTAGAATTTTGGGTATGGTTTAACACGACAGGATCGGGCTAAGCCGTGAGGCAGATTTCTGAAATTGAAATATAATATACAGAAAGGTCCGCAGACTTCGAGACATAGGAAAAATCAAGTCCATTTAGCGTGTGTCGCAATTTTCACACCTTAAAAAATTAGTTTTTATAGCTATAGCAACTGCAGCGACTATGAAAAAAGCTGTGTGGTTTTCATAGAAAATAAGGGCACCTGTAATTCATTTGAGAATGTTATAAATCGCTAAAAGAGGTTTCAAATCTTTTGAATTTCCATTAATATTAAATAAATTATATTAAAAATTGAACTAAAATTAAAAACAATTCAAATTCGAAAATTGTATCAGTCAAATTCCCTCATTTAAGGTGAATATTAAAGTAAATATAAATACAGCTCATTCTAAACTGTACTTATCTTTAAGAAAAATTTAAATCGGTGCAATTGGGCCTTAATGCCATTTCGAATGAATAATAGTATTAATAATGTACGTTATAACACTTTAATGTAATTTAATTATGTAATTAAATATAATGTACAGTGTGTCCCATTTTGGTTGAAATCATAGGATATCTCCGTTATTAGTGAAGATAGAAGGGTGCGGTTTGCACAAACCTGTCCCACTTTTTCGTCAAACGGAAGATGCTGTAAACAAAATTTTCATAGCCCTCATCATTTCTGAGCTACAGGGTCTTTTTAAAAATTTTGCAATTTGGGACACCCCCTGTATCTCTGTTATTGTTAAAGGTATCGAGAAGGCGAAAACTGCTTATTGTAGAACTTTTTACGTAGAATACAGTGGCGTAGTCCGTTTTTCTACCAAAAAAATATTTTTGAAAATATGAACTAAAGTTATGTTTTTTCAAATGGAACACCCTGTATATTTATAAATCATATGATCTGTCTTGCTACGAGCTTCTCAAAAATATATATCACTCTATATTTATTTTTACTATTTACTGCAATATTTAATAATAATCATTTTCTTATTAGTAGGCCGTGATAAATAACAAAAAATCAAAATGGTATTTACTAAAATAGTCATACACATATTAAAATTTATTTGGGATTGGTATATTCTACTTTTGAAAAAACTGTTACCACTGAAACTGTGAATATATTTTTCTTTATTTTATAACGGGATGGGTTTGCAAATATCTAAATCTTGAATTATTAAAGCATTTTTCAGGTGTTCGACATTGCTGTAGTGCCCACGATATATTTCGTATTTCAAAAATCCCCAAAATCAGAAATCGAGAACGGCGAAATCCGGGAATCGAGGAGGCTATCAATATGCGTTCATTGGTTCCAATTCATTGATTTGAAAAATAATAATTTAACAGTATTCTAATATTTCCATAGTTATGAGGGGGAATGTTTCCCATCTTGCTGAAAGTATATTTCACGTAAATTAGCTAAAGGAATATTTAAAATTTCGGATACGATAGATTATTCTTACGTATACACGTATTCCAAGATTTACAAATAGTGGTAGAGAGTTAAGTTTCCCTAATATATAAAGAATTTATTAGCGGCTCCCAAAATAAAACAAGAGACAGATAGCAGTATACTTTTAATAATTCTTTAGTTTCTTTTATTATCAATCATGGCCTACTAATAAATATATTTTAATAAAAACTTTTAAATATTGCAGTAAATAGTGAAAATAAATATAGAGTGATATATATTTTTGAGAAGCTTATGGCAAGACAGATCATATGATTTATAAATATACAAGGTGTTCCATTTAAAAAAACATAACTTTAGTTCATATTTTCAAAAATATTTTTTTGGTAGAAAAACAGACTATGCCACTGTATTCTACGTAAAAAGTTCTCACCTTCTCGATAGCTTTAACAATAACAGAGATACAGGAGGTGTCCCAAATTGCAAAATTTTCAAAAAGACCCTGTAGCTCGGAAACGAAGAGGGTTACGAAAATTTTGTTTACGGCATCTTCCGTTTGACAAAAAAGTGAGACAGGTTTGTGCAAACCGCACCCTTCTATCTTCACTAATAACGGAGATACCGTATGATTTCAACCAAAATGGGACACCCTGTACACAAAACACTTTTAAATTTATATTATACTAGTTGAAGCCTGGCGCATCTGCCACGACCCACGACATCAGGAAAAAAAAATGTTATTAAATGAAAAACAAAAAATCCGGCGACGACAGTTTTTAGAATAGCCAATTAGCTATCTTTTAGTAAAAAAAGCAACTTTCTAGAGCAATTCGTTACTTCAGTAGAGACGACACAGATAAACATTATCATTTTATAGGTATATGTAGATTACCAACTTTTGTTTTTTTTTAATCAAAAAAAAATAAAAGTAACAAATTTCTCAATCAAAATATTTGTGCTCCTGAAAAGGACCTTTATTTTCCCATGTTCGTCAAGGTAGGTAATGGGTAAACGGTAAAAAAAACAGGGTAACTAAATTTAAAAAATTACAAAAATTGTTCAAAAATGCCCCCCTCTTGCAATTTAAACAATAATCCAAACGATCATAAAATCCCCTCCTCACATTGGATAACATATCAGGGGTGACAGTGTCAAAGGCATTAAATATTTTCTGCCTTAACTGCTCCAAGTTTTGAATTTCTTCATGGCCGTAAATTTTAGATTTTATGTACCCCCATAAAAAGAAATCATTCACCGAGAGGTCAGGTGAAATTAAACGTCAGTCTAAACAAAACTGTCATTTTTGAAAACTTGTCAAAATTTGGACACACGCTAAATGGACTTGTTTTTCCTATATCTCGAAGGCTATGGACTTTTCTGTATATTATTCCTTCGGCCACACACTGAGAGCGACCCGAAAGTACAGCGTAATAGACTCTTAAAACTACTCAAATCATATTTATTTCTCTTAGGGATGACCTAGCCGAGTAACCGCTATGACGTAGTCGCGTTTTATAAATGCCACCATCGCCCGGCAAGCGGCGGCTGCATCGGCGCGCATAAAGCTCGCTCACGCGATCCTAATTTACGGCGCCATATTTGTTTCCAGCACGCGATAGCCTTTGTTTTAGGGTGTCGCGGGATAAAGGGTCTGTAGGGGAGCGAAGAGGGGGGCGGAGGGGGCCGTGGAAAACAAAGGAAACGCTGGGAAAGCGGCGGTGGACTTGGAAAAGCCATGAATTAAAAGGAAAAACGCGCGGTGGTCTTGTGTGTGGATAAAAGATCGGGAGACGGTCGAGACAAAGGACTGTGTTTGTTGTATACCTAAATAATTTGTGTGCTTGAATATAATTTAGTTTGGGTCTATTATTTAATACTTTTCCAGACAACAAAATAAAATATGTTTAAAGATCCAGAAATACTTCATGATACTTCATGAAACTTCATAGAATAAAACACTGATTCACCAGAATACGCCAAAAACTGGACGCCCGCTTCCCTGACAATGTTAACATTATCAATAGATGATTTAAACTCAAAAAAACTTTGTTTTAATCATCTGCTGATGATGCAGACATGATTAGCGAAACGCGCGTCCTGTGTTAATAGTAAAGTTTTGGTGTATTATGGTGAATTAGTGTTATATTTTGTTGTTGTAAGACCAAGGATCTCAGCCAGCAACTTTAATCCTATACATATTTAATTGAATATATTGTATAAATAGAAGTTTTTGCTGGAAAGTCAAATTTTGTTTCAAAAAGAATTGTCTTGCTTGATATAAACTATGAATAACTCCCCTTTTATCGAGGTAACGTAAAGACTGTTCAGTCATCGTTCACCGTTACGTCATCATTATTTGTCAAATATGAGTTTTAGGGTGTGTCTGAGATCAGTTCATATTGTTTAGAAAATTTTAAGTACGTTCCTATACTATTGATTGAGCGAGTTCCGTTTTTTTTTCGAGCATTTATTCATTTTTTCTAGGACTCATCATCAGTTACGATCCCTTTAATTCGAATCCTTTGGACTGTTCAAATTCCTATTTCTAAAGCATCAGCAACTCGCTATATTATTTAAAATCGCTGTCAATTTGTATTTTATATAGGAATATTACTACACCTTTGCATTATACTTACTTCATATACGGCGTCCACGGGCAAGAGTATTCTACCTGCATCTCTTTCTCAAGAAAAATAATTTATAAGCAATAGCAATGAGCTCTTATTCATTTTGGTATTATTGCAATAAAAAAACGAATTTTGTTTTACAACTCAAATTTTAATTTTGACATTGATCGATGTCTGTCAATAAAATTGTAACCCCAAATCAAATAACAATGACAATTATTAAAAAGAATATGCAGTAATTGCAGGCTGGCAAATGATTGAGAGAGTTATGACATTATGACAATATATGACGTGACGTTGGACTATGGCTGAACATTCTACCGGGTGTTGCATCGTCGGACGGGACATAGGAAATCCTATGTAAATTTTAATGGGGTCAATTATTGGCTTCCCTAATTATTTTAGAGAATAATTCTATTTAGGTTTATTGAAGAGCACTAAAACCCACATTCAAAAGAATAACTTTAGATATTTTTGATTAGCTCGTTTACGAGTTATCGCCGATTTCTTTTTAAATATTTCTCCTTTCTTATGGCCCTGTATTTACTTATGAGCACCAGTCAAGGTAAAAGATAACTGTCAAATGAAGTTGTCATTTCAAAAATTTACCTATTTAGTGCTTTATTATTATTGAAAACTCATTCCTACATCGGAAATCTTAAAGATGTTTTTATAAATACAAATTAATATGAATTAAAGTAAAATAAAGTAATCAATTACAAGGTTAATTATAGTATTATTACAATATTCAATAACTGATTAATTTAGGTACTATTAAATTGTTCGAACTTTAGGATTTAAGAAGATGTTCAAATATTCCTCCATCGACTGCTAGACAATAACCCAGGCAATCATAAAAATCTCTTTTTACATTCGCTAGTTGGTAAACTGAAATTCTATTGCATTCAGCAGAAATAGCATTTTTCAGCTCGTCTAGATTTGGGTATTTTTTATCCTTGTATATCCTGTTTTTTAAATGGCCCCAGAAAAAGAAATCATTTGGCGAAATGTCAGGAGACGTTGCTGGCTAATTTACTGTATGATTTAGGCGTTTCCGTTAAAACTATTGTCTAAATATTCCCGAACAGCCAGTGTACTATGTGCCGGGCAGCCATCCATTTGCTACCAAACTTCCTGATTTTCCCTAGCGGCATTATGTAAAGCAGGTAAAATATGATTTTCGAATAGTTCCAAATAATATTCTGCATTTCAATTTCGCATAAGAAATAATGGCCCGATGATATTGTGTCCGAATATCCCTGCCCAAACATTTACTTTCTGTGGATATTGCGTCTTTGTTTCGACAAACCTGTGTTGGTTTTCTTTGTTCCAATATCGATAATTTTGAACATTGGGTTCATTATTTAAGGTAAACGTGCATACGTCAGTGAAACATATGTTTTTTAAAAATTCCCTATCCGTGTTTGCTCTTTCCATCATATTAAAACAAAACGCCTGCCGCCGTATTTCGTCCCTATCTCGTAGCTTTTGGTGCTTTTCATATTTGAAGGAATAGTATTTATGTCGTTTCAAAATTCGAAACGCTGTA
Organism: Sitophilus oryzae; assembly: GCF_002938485.1. NCBI lineage: Eukaryota > Metazoa > Arthropoda > Insecta > Coleoptera > Curculionidae > Sitophilus > Sitophilus oryzae. Next base: position 2,901,266 of record NW_022147419.1, on the reverse strand, counting down.
GTGTGATCTATTCCTATTTCATCCTCAAGTTTCCTTGTGCTGATCTTTCCATCGTTCTCTTCCACGCACAATAAAACTTCCAAATCGGTATCATTTCTTGCATCTTCTCTTTGTTCCAGCCTTGCTTCACATCTGCAGTTATTTATTAGGGTACCTTTGGTCTCAAAGTTCTGGATATTCCTTGCGATTGTAGATTTTGCAGGTATCGTTCTATTCGGATACAGAGCAGCAAATATGTCTGACACCTTTTGATAACTATTTCCTTGATAATACCATTTAATCATCAATACTTTTTCTTCGGTAGTGTAATTCATGTCTAATATTTTCGATGTAGGTATGAGTTTTTAATAATAACAATAAAGCACTAAATAGATAAATTTCTGAAATGACAACTTCATTTGACAGTTATCTTTTACCTTAACTGGTGCTCATAAGTAAATACAGGGCCATAAAAAAGGAGAAATATTTAAAAAGAAATCGGCGATAACTCGTAAACGGGCTAATCAAAAATATCTACAGTTATTCTTTTGAATGTGGGTTTTAGTGCTCTTCAATAAACCTAAATAGAATTATTCTCTAAAATAATTAGGGAAGTCAATAATAGACCCCATTAAAATTTACATGGGATTTTCTATGTCCCGCTCGACGATGCAACACCCGGTATAGTTCTTAATATAGGTAATGACTTTATATTATAAAATGGTAAGTATCGATCAGAACTTATCGGTTTAGATTATATCTTCGTCGATAATATTTTATTTAGTTTTTACATATGGGTTTATTATCTATATCAATATCTTGATCTGACTGTTAGCATTACAAATCTATTTGGTGAGGTATATTCACGAATATATAAGATAATAGATATAATGTATATTTTATACTATAATTATCCTTGTATATTCTTCTTTCATTTGCACCCATGTGTCTCATTGATATGCTGTTTGGTTGCAGTTTAATTTTTGATATCGTAGCTTCATCTTCGATTAACGCGTCTTTTTATCTTTTTACAAGATACTGAGATAGAGTGAACCTGATGACATGTGTCCAACGACAGTGTACCAATACCTGAAAAAGTTAGATTTTCGATTTCAAGAAAATTATTCTGGCGAAAAATTATAGAAAATATTCAAATTTAACTAAAACAGGATCATTTTCAAGGTATAATTGTCGAGATACTGGGACACGGTGAACTTGATGGTATGTGTCCATCAGCAGTGTGCCAATAGCCGAAGAAGAAAGATTTTCAATTTGAGAAAAATTATTCGTACAAAAAGTTATTGAAAATATACAAATCTAACTATACGAGATCCATTTTAGTGGTACAATTGTCGAGATACTAAAATTCAGTAAACTTAATGGCATGTGAAGATTGATTTTGGATTTGAAGAAGATTTTTCAGATGAAAAACTACTAGAAATATAAAAATCTAACTATAACAGAACCATTTTAATGGTATCATTGTCGAGATACACAGTGAACCTGATGACAAGAAGTGTCATCAACAGTATACCAACAGGCGAACTATTTTGATTTGGTTTCACATCTTTGCGTATGTTTTTTCGTTAAGTTATATTTAGAGGAAGCACCAGGAACCTTATTGATGCACTATTTCTCTAGTTTTGACATTTCCGATTTTGTTTCTGTTCTTGTCAGAATCAGGGAACATTCTTCTGAAGCATCAATGGATCTTGCCTCTGTCTTGCTATTCGATACAAATTTATCGAAATACTTCTGAAAGTAACTATTCTGAAGCAATGGAAAAGCAAACGATCTAGCTAGAAAAGGAGAGAACACTCCACTAACTGGACCAGAACCATTCTGCTTCCCAAGCGGAAACCAGCTTAAATCTAACCATTCTGAAGCTAAGTTATAATATGATCTACTTCAACTTTCTCAAGAGATTCTTGGTCTCACTGCATTACAATATTTGTTCGATGACACAATCTTTTGACTATTCATGTTTTTGTTATTTGTTGTGTTATTTTAGTGCCTATGTTTCACAGCTTTATGTCATGACAATACTTATCATTGACATATTCCGCACATTCTGCACAATTCTTTTAGTATGTAGATCAAATAGATACTTTTTTTACTTAATTAATCAACCACTTAAACGGAACATATCAACTCTTCGCCAAACATCCATCGCCTCTCGGTTCATCTAAAAAATACATGCACGCGATCGACGACAGGGTACCGCATGGGTCGTACCTTGTCGTGGTACTCGCGTGTCCGCGCTCCTCCCAGCGTAGCATGGATGCTGGGCATCTCCGGACCAATGGCTTCGGCGCACTCTGGCGCGGATCACCGCCCGTCGCCGGTACTCTCGACGGCGCGGTGGTACCCAGAAGAAGATTTAAGGAGGATTTCTCGGTATCAGCCAAGCGGTCTGGCGTGGCCGAGCACGTCGCCGCTGCCTCTGGCGTTGCCAGGCAGTGGCGTTCGTTGCTTGATTGTATGTGTCTTTCACGGTACTATTAGATTTTTTGCAAATTTAAGAAATTAAGTCTAATATTATAATGGGGTTAAAAAGTTTTATTTCAGTAAAATTATACACTAATTCACAACAATACACCAAAACCATTTTAAATGTCGGCTTTATCAGCGGATTGATTAATTTTTATTAGGTATTCCACTGCAACCTCACCAGATCTAATGTTATCTTCACTAAATACTCTGAACCAATGAACACCTACCCGAACATGCTTCAGGCAAAAATTTACGCTATAGCAGTGTTTTTCAATCTGTGGGTCGCGAACCCTGGGTGGGTCGCGAAGCCTTACTCGGGGTGTCGCCGGCTGAAAGAAAAAGTCAAGGTTCTCTACACAACAAAAACACAATTTTAGTGAGAAGGATGTGCTTGTTTATTTTTCAAAAGTTTATCAAATTGTGGTGCTATTTTTGGAACGTTAATTATCAAATCGTTTTCTAATTGCAGTCTATTTCTCTTTTTAGTTTTAATGGCTTCATTGAAGAAAATGTCGTATGAAGTGGCGATGGCGTATGGCATTAATAATTTAAGAGCTTCCCTTGCCAGTTCTGGATATTCGTGTTTTCTTTTTATCCAAAATACGTCGACACTTTCTGAATAAAATTCCATTTTAAGCATGCCATCAGCGGCTTAATCTAGAAGACATTCTTTCATTTTTGTAGTGACATCAGCCAGATCTATTGATTTGCCCAAAAAAGGTTTAAATTCCATCTACGCCCATTGTCAGATTCGGAGTGCAAGTCTGGAAAGTATGTTAAAAATTTTTTCTTGTAAATGATGCAAGCTCTGTATCATGCAAGGAATGTGAGCTAATACTGCAAAAGTTTGGTCTGTTGCATTATCTTCAATAATCTTCTGAACACATGGAAAAGATTCGAACATTTTGTTTTACAGGGGGGTTGAGCACAAATGAAGTCCACCAAGAGACAGAAAGTAATGAAGAAGCAAACGATCTAGCTGGTAAAGAAGCGATCACTCCACTAACTGGACCGGAACCGTTCTGCATCCCAAGTGGAAACGATCTTAAAGCGGAACTCAAGAACCTAGGACTCCACCTGTAACCTGGAATGGGCATTCTCCAACGGTCTAAGATCTATTGTCTAAGATTGATTTAAGTAAAAACAATCTCCGGATTGTCACAGTTGTTATATACTCGTGAAGTTGCAATTGAATACAAACCAATGTAATCTGTATTCTGACATGCCTCTATATTTATATGAGACGGTTGTCGAAGTTCGTGTCTAAGTAGTTCAAACTTCTTGGAGCCTTGGGAAAAAGACCACTGGTATAACCACTGAAATTCTGGTTTTGGAGTGATTTTTCCGTGTCGTCGTATCAAAGTTATTATTTTGGCCTTCAAGTCCACCTCATAATTTAAAGAATAATAAAAAATTCTTACTTCTCTTGTGAATTCATCCTGGGTCCTGTAGTTTGCTTGGTTATTGCTGTACCAGAACAAAGCCTGTCCTTGCAAAACTGAGATAAGAGCGGCAATAATAGGTCCAGTTGAATGTTTTGCACTATACAAATTTCTTCAAGTCTCTCTAGGAAGGTCTGAAGGGCCATTAGATGTTGCTCTCCATTTGTAAATTTTCAAAAAATTAGAATTAAAATATTGTGTTATGCTAATCGCACTTTGAGTGACAAGCGATGGAGACAGCGCTGCCAGATTTTGATGGATTTATGAGGTGAATCTTAATTTAAAATTGACAAACAACATATTTATTATATAATTTTTTAAAGAATTTTACGTTTTATTTCTAATTTAATAAGTAATATTTTAGTGACTAATTGATTTATTTATTTTATAGCTTATGTATTTTACTTATTACATATTGGCAAAAACGAGTCCATTATGAAGATTATTATAAGCGTTATTATAGGTTATTTATTGATCTACGTCTTACAAGGCCATAAGTGGTCACAGCAAGAGGGTGCTATTAATGCACAAACTAATAATCACAGAATTTAATAAAAACTAACTTAAAAAGTGGTATAATGTGCTTATCAATCAAACTTACTTTTCTGACTATAGTCAAGAGTAATAAAAGACCGTTCTCGTTCAAAATAGATTTAAAAAAAAACAGGGAAGTTACAAGCTCTTTGCTTCGACTGTTTAAATGCCTCGGCATATTTTCAACACACAATTTCAAGAAATGCAATACAAAAACTGGAAAATTTAGTTCTTAAAAGAACTTTTTGTGCTTAAAAGTGCAATTTTTAAAACAGACTATGAAAATAGGCAAAAAACGAGAATTATTCACAAAGATTCAACAACAACACGATATTATACAAAATAATGACTGACATTAGGATAATTTTCAAATAATAAAGGACAGCATTACTGAACATGGCGCAATGTGACCAACATAGCGATAATAAAATTCGGTTTAAACTAATTTTTGCAGCTTTAATCTAAATAAAATATCTGTTACAATCATTTGCTCTATAAAGTAAAATGAAGAGCTGTTCGGTATCTTAAATTATACAGCAAATTTAAACATTTTTGCCAAAATTTCATTCAATCAGGTTTATAAACTTTAGTGTTAATGTCGATATGATTGATGACGTGCATGGGAAAATGTTTTGCGATTACTATACAGGCCCGGCAATGGATCTCTAGGCATAGGAATTACATGTATTGGAATGAAACGCCTATAAAAAGTCTATGCTTAAACAGAGATGGACAACAACTTCCCCGTTTCCACTTCCACTACGACTGTCTACTTAGACAAACTCCAATAAGATAACAAATTTTGGAAATTCCGCCACCTCCCATCCACTCTTGATACCCATCTCTCTGCCCTTTATTTATCGCCATTATTTTATTTCCCTTCCCGCGCCTCCGCACCTCGCTATTCCGACTGCCGTCAGTTCATCAAGCCAGGTCTACCGGTTTCGTCTGTAAGCTAACGATCTACCGATTTAAAGAAAAATCTAACGATATATTCAACTGCGTCTTTAGTTTTTATAGAAGCACTTTTAAAAAGCTGACTTATTTGACTAAAAATTAAGCGACTGCCGCGTTGAAATCTGTATAATCTGACTTTATTATTGTTTCATTAAATTTTATTTAGTAATAACACACATACAGGTCATCGTTCTGTCTAGTTGCAGAGTTACAGAGATATTCCTAAAAATCCTTATTACTTCTTATTAGGCGCGGTATTGGCGACATGCCCGAAGAAGTTGATATCTTTTGAAAAGATTTTATTTCATTCATCTACTAAAGTTGAACCCATATTTTCCCCCAAAAAATGTAAACAAAAAACAAAATTTAAGTTAAGAAACAACCTAAATTCGGACAAATATTTTAGTGATTTTCCCGTCAATACCAACATTTATTCACAACGTAAAATAAAACAACAAATTATTGAGTCTACCCCACGTCTACCCTACATCATAGTTTTACATTTTTTAAATAAAATTAGAACGACACTGATAAACCGGAATTTAAGTCGGCCATATTTGAGGCCCATCGCGGTGTACCTAAGATTTTTGATATGCTCCTTCCTTAGTCTTCTTATTCAAAGGTTTTGACTGTTTTGAAAAGTAATAACTTTTCGTCCGTACCTGTATAAAACCATTGACTAAAAAATATACATTTCCATAACTTTTTACGTAAAAAATGTCTCTTGGTAAAAATCGCTACGAGCAACCGTTCTTAAAATATTTAGAATGGAAATAGTCAATACATGTAATTATTGACAAAAAATAAGCACGTTGTGTATAGTTATTTGACTGAAATAATACATTTTTATTTTTTTAAACTAATCATAAATTTTTCTGTGAAAAAATGATGATTAAACAATTTCTGTTGAACTTTTGACACAAAAAGATTTCAAATTTATTATTTCAGTCTAATAACTATTTAGTCAACGCATGTTTAATTTATGTCAATGATGACAGGTATTGATAATTTCAATTCCAAATATCTCGAGAACCATTACTCGTAGCGATTTTTACCAAGAGACCTTTTTTTTTTGTAAAAAAAGTTGCAAATGTATATTTTTTTACTCAGTAGATTTATACAGGTATGGACGAAAAGGTATTACTCTTCAAACCAATTAAAACATATGTAGGTGGCGCCCTCTACAAGTAGGAGTAATATTGACATGAAAATAAAATTTCTCATGTCAAAAAACTCCCAGACACAAATTTTCATCCAAATATTGACGTTACTTCAGAAATTATGTAGAAAAAATCGAAATAAAAATGAAATTTCTACACCCTGTATTTCCGAAACTAAGCATTTTTAATATGCAGAATATGCTGCCGAAGTTTCCGGAATATATCAGATGCAAAAAAAACGCAACGGAGAAATTTTTGGTCAAAAATTTAAAGTATTATATTTTTGTTATTTTTAGCCCTATTTTCATTATTTTTTTAGCAAGCTGTAGATAATTATATCAACTTTAATTCGTAAACTAAGTTTTTTTTATAAACGTTAGTATTTGGCATTTAATCGAAGGGTTGTTTTTTTACCATAAAAAAACTTTTAAAAACATGCAAAAATTTCGTGCGTGAAATTTCCTAAAACGGTCAAAACCATGACTCCCGAGCATTTTGTTTTTTGATTCATGTCAATACATGCTTTGGTTAATTTTTAAGAGCGAAATGAACTGATTACGATCAATTTGTAATTTTTCCAATTATCATTACTTTTTGATGTAATTTTTTAATTGGACGAGATGGTTTTGGTGACAATTATCATAACTTCATATTACCTTGCATTGAATACTTACTAAACTAGAAATAAACGTTAAATACTAAAGATACAGTCCTCGTTTTAATAAACATTAATAAAGATAACAGAACTAATGATATTAAAGAAAACATCGTAATAATCAAGCATTGTATTGCCTCCCTTGGCTGTTATAACTGTCTGTATACATCCGTTCATACTGTCGTTGAGGCTGCATATATCATATTGCGATAATAATAAAATGGTTCCATCATATCTCAAACGTATCTATCCTTGAAAAAACTAACTGCGAGAGTATTGAAGTCATGATTATAAAGTCCCGCTTAAGATGGGTTGGTCACGTATGCAGAATGCAAGAAAACCGCATACCAGAATCTCTGCTTTACGGTGAGCTTGTAGACAGTAAGAGGAGGCCGGGTGGACAACTCAAAAGGTTCAAGGATATTTTCCACGAAAACTTAAAAGGAATTAACAAGCAGAATGAGTGGGAAGGGGCAGCTCACAATAGAACGGAATGGAGAAGAATTGTAAAGTCAGTTAACAGCGACAACCAAAAAGTAAAGAGGCAACAAAGCAATGAGATTTTTGAATATCTGAAGTGCGGTAGACAGATAACATCACGTATCGGGCTTTTCAGTCACAGAAAAGCTCATGAAAGAAAACGCCTTGCGTGACCATCTTCTGATGCGTGTCAAATACTCGTCAGCGAGTAATGGCGGTATGTATGTATGTATGTATGTATCATATTGCGATATGTTTTCTCATTCTTGTTTAAAGACCAAGCAAAGTTCATTTAATGAAGCTGGTAGCGCTTCGCGACCTAGAACCCTCCTGCCAGTTATTCTGTCATGCCTCCTGCCAAGCATTTCCCAAACGTCATTGACGTTGATGAGTCATCAGTTCATAGTGGTTTATATAGTTCACAATAATCTCCAAAGCCGCCTTGTCATATTAAAAAAACAACTTCAAAAAGAAATGATAGTTGGAAAAATGGCAAATTGTTGGTGGCGAGTTCATTTTGCCCTTAAAAATTAACCAAGACATGTATTGACATGATCCAAAAAATAAAATGCTCAGGGGACATGGTTCTGACTGTTAACGTAATTACTAAGTTTTTAAACAAATTGTTTTTTTTTATTTAAATCCATGATTAAAATAAAAATCCGTGGATTTAAATCACGATCTAAATCTTGATTTAAATTAAGTTGATTTGAATCTTTGCACCCTGCTAGAAAGTCTGCTTCTCATATAGCAACACAACTTAACATTTTAAACCAAACAACTAATGCTACAGAATTGTAGGTTTTCTAAAAGGCTTTCAGCTAGTCAGTCCATGTGAGGAATCCCGTTCCTCTCGATAATTAAATTTGAAAATTGTACATTTAAATCACCGGCCGGCCGACCGCCCCTTCCGAGCTTGGCGTTGCCGCGGCAGTACCCGACACGTTGAAATAGTATTGTCTCTGCGGTCGTACTTAATGGAGTTTATCGTGGGGCCGCATCGGGGCTGCGCTGGCCTTCGTACGCTGTGCGCTCGAAGACGACGACGACGAAGGCGCTTCCTGGAAGCGCGGAGCGAGCCGCATCGGTACCCCGGCTTGACAATTTATTTTATAGAGGTGGGCGTACGACCCGGCCGGCGACGACCGAGCCTGGTTCTCAGGTACCACTGCGGACACTAGAACAGAAGAAGGGAATGGGATGCGTGAAGTTTTTGTTTGGTACTATTCAAAGAAAAGAAGAAATAACTATAATGATAGAAAAAATTAACTATACAACAAATTATCTATTTATCATAATTATATAATAATAGCTCCCGTATATAGCGTGGGACTTGGGAGTAGCAAGGTACAGCTTGCCATGCTAGGGCCGTTCGGTATACAAGGAAGGTAATGTGGCTAGCATTGCGCTTCAACCGCCTATTATTCCCTCAGGATCGTAAATCCCAAGTACTAATTTAAGGCTGAGTCGACCTAGGTACCCAAACTATTTTTATTTTAATACTAGCATATACCCGTGACTTCGTTCTTGTCGAATTAATCACTTGTAATGATAAAGCAAAGCAAGAATTTCCATTAACATACAAACTGGATAAAATTTGCTCACATTTATGTCAGCATGAGAAAAACAATAATAGGCGATATTATTATATAACTTGGTAATATTTGAGGGGTAGTTTCATCTCGTTGGAATTTGACTTTCGAAAAATCCGTTTGCCAAAAATAAGCTTTTTACGTCAAGCAGTTAAAGAATCGTGGTTAATCAATTACCCAACTTTTTGGAACACCCTGTATAATTTTTTTTTAAATTTCAAAATATGTAAAAAACTAAATAAATTATGCGGGTCCAAACGTTTTCCCGAAAGACTAACCGTTTTTTAAATAATAAATATTGTAATATTTGAGGGGCGTTTTCACCCTCTTGGAATTTGAGATTCGAGAAACCCCTTCTTATCGAACCTCTACACCCCACAGTCAATCCGTTTACCAAAAATCAGCTTTAAACGTCAAGCAATTTAAGCAGAACCGTGATTACTCAATGGTCATATTTTATGAAACACCCTGTATAATTTTTTTAAAAATCTTAAGATATGTAAAACAACAAAATAAAATATATACTTGTTTAAGAGTTTTTCCGAAAAACTCACCGGTTTTAAAATAAAAAATATTCTCATATTTGAGGGGTGGTTTCACCCCCTTAGAATTCGAGTTTTGACAAATCCCTTCTTATTGAACCTCTACACCGTAAAGTCAATCCATTTTCCAAAAATCAGCTTTTTACGTCAAGCGCTTTAAGCAGGATTATGATTAATCAATGACCAGATTTTTCGAAACACCCTGTATACATTTTTAAAAAATCTTGAAAAATATGTAAAAAAACAAAGTAAAATATACGTGTTTAAGCGTTTTTTCGGAAACTTGACCATTTTTTAAATAAAAAATATTGTAATATTTGACGGGTGGTTTCACCCCCTTGGAACTGGAATTTCGAAAAATCTTTTCTTATCGAACCTCTACACCCTAGAATCAACGTGTATGCCAAAATTGAGCTTCTTACGTTGAGTGGTTTGACCAGGATCGTGATTAGTCAGTGAGTCAGTCACTTAAGGATTTTATATATTAGTATAGAAAAATAGTTGGCTGCTGAAATGATGGCTGTAGATTCGAACCCACAACCTTTAGGTTGGTAGACGAGTGCTGTACCTTTACGCCACCGGTACCTTCTTTTATCATAATTATACATTTGTCATAATTATAAAAACACTAAAACAAATTTCTAAAAGTAAAAATTGAATTAATTTTCTCTGCTATTAATAGTCCCCTTCTCCCCCTACTCTATTTCTAGGAAAATCTAAAAGAAAATGGTGTTAAATATAATAAAAATTATCAATCATAATAAAATTATCATGATGCTTGAAGCACTTTTTGCAGTACATTGCAACACGTTTGCAGTATATTGCACAACGGTAGTATGAGCAATGCTTTTAAATAAACAATGGATGTTAAACTGAGCTGTATCGGAGGCTGTACTTTGTCCCTTCTCCTTTTCAATGTTGTACTGGACAAACAACGGTGCAACGTACTGCACAAAGCTACTAAAAGTGTCCAAGGTATTCATAGACCTTACTTAATACATTAACCTCAACAAGCCAGAAGCGTAGATTTAATCGTCAATATCAATAAGACCAAATCAATGTCCATTAATTATACCAATAATACCAGTTTTAAAATTGGTATTGAATATGTCAATATTCTTACATATCTGGGAAGTATTATAACCGCCGTTGAGAGCAAAAATTCGGATGTTTTGCCTACTTCACCTCACTAACCAATCAGAGTTGATTGTAGAAATTATGGAAAAAAAAATGGGGATAGCTAGGTCATACTTCGAGAAAGCCAATCGAGAACTAAACGGCTTTGAGGAATGGAATCCCAAGCAAAAAGACGACCCGGCCGCCTAACACAAATTTTGTAACGATCAATGCTAGAAGAGCTCGATAATATCAGCAAAAATAACTGCCAAAAATAAAAATAGTTAATACCCGTTGTGCAAGTTTTACCGAGGTCTTTGTTCCGCACAGAAATTATAGAATTTTATGTATTTACCTAATGCTCCCTTCTGCTACAAAATTCCTCCTTTAGTTGTCAGTTTCATAATTTTGCAAGCAGACCTTACGTTTCGAGTAGGTTTAGACGATACCATTTGTATCTATTCTTTCCAAAGCAAATTAGTTGATTAATCTGGTTTTCTTTATCAGGGCCCATTGTCACTGTAATCAATCACTACCAGGAGAAGAATTGTCTTCGAGCTGCTTATGATCAATATTACTTTAATTTTAATCAGCTGCTGATAATGCTAACATGGTTAGCGAAACTCGCGTCCAGTGTTTAAAAGCAAAGTGTTTTGGTGTGTTGTGGTGAATCAGTGTTTTATTGCTGTTGTAAGACCAAAAGGTACCAACCCCCAACTGTAATGTTTCCTCATAATTCAAATCCGTATTAAATAAATTTTAAATGTGTTTGTGGTGTTATACTTTTGGTGATCTGTTGGAAACCGATATTCCGGGATTATTTAGTGTCACTTAACCATAAACCTTCAAATTTAAAATTAATTTTACCATCAATTTCTCTTGGCATTTTCTGACCATCAAATTCTTTCTAATTAACTATCAAGTTCTTTTGGCTGATTTGCCCTAGATTTCCATATTTATTTCCATATAAAGTTCTATCATTTATAGACACCGAGCTACAGCCTACATCCTCTATAAATTACCTTTAAAAAAATTAGCCGAACTGAAATACAAAAAATTGACTTTTCAACTGAAGAATCTTAAAATAGTATATGCCACTCTAGAAGAAAAAAATCAACTTTCCATCAATCTAAGACTAAAAGGGACACCTGCAGAGGCCATAAAATCAGAATGTGCTGCCAACACGACCAACGTTAATTAATTTTCGAAAGAAGAAAACAGTTAGGAATCTCTGGACATTCGAAAATTTTCGAGATTTCTTAGACAGATATATTTAAGGGTTGGATATATACGGTGGTTGGTTAAATCGTTTTTTATGGGGGTTGTTATTTTGTCCCACTTCATTCATTAATTCTTTTGTCTTGTTAGGGCTCGGGAGGAATGTGGTCATTCATGTTAACTAAAAGGGATTGCGTTCCGTGAGAATTTAGATAATTTTGGACGTTTTAGGTATACGTATAATCTTGTTTTTGTGGTGGAAGGTATCTTAAAAAACTTCATTTATTCTGAGAAAAGCATTATTCGATAACTTTAATACACGTCAATAATTAATTAATGTGATTGTCTACTTAATAATCAATAAATGTATGTAAAAACTTCTGAAAACCGAGTATTTATAGAAAGAAAGAAAGAAAGAAATTGCTTTATTGTCATAAAAAATTTTACAATTTTGTTGACAAAGCTTAAAAAAAAGAATATAAAAAACATACAAAGCTTCACTTAACAATAGAAAAACATATAAAACTAACAGCAAACATACAAAACCAAAACAATACTTTATACAATTATAGAAATTGTACATTGTCAAAAATTTATTTAATTAAATATAAGTAAAATATAAACATACATGTAAATAGACCTAATATTATGGTCCCATAAGTATACCCATTAAAGTTTTATTATTAATAACAAATTATGTCTTGAAAAGGAAAAAAACAACACTAACCGATGCGAAAAGGCTGATTTTACTGGTTTATACGTCACTAATCTGTCATTCAACATCATTTCTGTCGAAGAAAAAAATTTGAACTATCTGACGAGTTCAACAGGTCATTTTTATAAAGTATTTTTCAATATTTTTTCCATAGCAACTGTTAAAATTGCCTTATATCTATCAAAAATAGTAGATAAAATAATACTTTTTCCGCAAGGGTAGATTAAATGATACTTTAACAACGAGGATAGGTTAAAAACTTTATTTCTTCTCTCACGTTTTTTAATTGCTTCAATTTTTGAAAATTTTTGTATTCCTTTTCATAAGTTATTCGGGATTTAAATGAAAGTAGTTTGGATTTGGCGTTCGTTGCCTCAGCCTGAATATCTGTTGGTAATTTACTTATTTCTTTTTGAGCCATTTCTGGCTCCAATTCAGTCAGCAATCAACACGAAAGAGAATTAAAAAATATTGACTCAAAACTGACAACTAAAGAGACAGAGATAAAGCTTTATCTATTTGTCAAATTACATAGAAACCAACGCAACCCAGCACAATATTTTTTCTACTCGTAATAAATTTCTTGAAATAATAATTTCTGAATATTTTTTAAAACGTAACTCGCTATGGAAAAAATATCGTTTTAATGTAAAAATTACGAAAAAATGGTGTTAAATTTACTAGTAACTAATAGCCTTGTTTATATATTCTTAAAGTTGTTCAACCGACTAGACAAAATGTGCTGCCAACTGGAGGACAAATCGTGAACCTTTCGGGGCGGAGTCAAAAATATCGATTATTTTCGTTATTTTCCTCAGAGTAATGTAATAATATAGCCCCGGGTTTCTGCGAACTTTAATAATGATCAGCTGATAAGTGATTACTTCAAAATATTGTGAAAAAACTGTATAAAACTGAAAAAATGTAATCGAGTTATTTTATTTAATAAAACCGGTATGTGTTAATACAAAACAAACAAGAACAAGACACTACATACCAAAAAAATATAAAAAGAACTATTTTTACTTTCAAGCTTTATGAAACTACCCGCATTTATGATTATATTTATTATTATTTATCAATATAACTTATGTACAAATACAAATTTGTAATATTCCACAGGAATAAATAAAACAACATAGGTAAATAAAACAAACTATTTTATTAATAATAACACCTACCAAATTTTATATCTTAAAGTTTGATTAATTAACTTTAATCTTAATTTTTTAAACCAGTACCTTTTGACATTATTTTTCTGCAGTACTAAAATCCATTATTTACCTATCGTGACTGTGCTCTTGGTCTACAGGTAATTTTCACTCGATTTTTCCTCCACTTGACTTCAAAAGACACAAAACACACGTAATAATACTAATCAAATGCATCATCTTCCAAAATGCAGGGTATTTAACAAAAGTTGACACAAAATTATAACCTATAATTTGGCAAGACTTTGACAAGCGTCAAAAATGACAAAAATCTAAAGGCGAGTTCATACGCATCGGCAAAGTTCGGTCACTTAGCATCGGCACTTTGAAAATCGCGTATCAAAAGCCAGAAGCCGCCTCGTCCGATACGCTTTTATTCTGTAAACTTTGGCATCGGCGTCCGTTTATCGTTCATCGTTCCGTCAAACCAATAAAATTGAAATACGATCTGTCATTTTTAAATAAACCAATAAAACTGGTTAAAAACAACAAGACACGACGCATGACGGATTTATATTTAAACCCATCCATAGATAACTTATAAATTATTAGAAACTTTTTTAGTAAAATAAATAGATTTTACATATAAAATGACAACGATCTTCATTTCATAGCCATCGTTGACGCCGTTTTTATTCGATCATACGGTAGATTATAATGGAATTAGAGACAAGTTTTAAAATAGCCAAAATTTGTGTTTTTCGAAATATCTAGTAAGCCTTGAACTTCTCCGAAAAATCCGAAAGGCGCATATTTAAATCGAATTGTTTAAGTGATATTTTCAAAAGTCAATAACTCGGAAACGGTTGGTTTGAAGTACATTGTGTGTATTTCGATTTTTGCTTAGAATTGAAGGAAGAATTGAAATATGTAATAATATACAGGGGGTTCTATTTAAAAAAATGAAACTTTGATGTGCCACGACTTTATGAACGACCCTGTATACTTAAATTTATTACTCGCTAATAGATATTTAAAAATTCTATAACTTTTGTATTTAACTTTTTGCGGTACTTCCTATATTTTACCTAATAATCGACCGTTTCCATACATAAAAGCGACCCTGTATATTAAACTTTAAATTAACATAAAAATTTTGTGTATCATCAAAACATCTTTGAATCAAAGCTTCTGTTATTAGTGGGACAAATACCCTCCACAAATTAATCTAAAAAGTCCGAAGAAACGACGTGACATTGTTTTAAATCTTTCCCCATTGCCCATCTCTCTCCCTTTCTTCCTTTTTTATTCCTCCTCTCCGCGAGAAGATTAACGATGCACTAAATACACGGGCCCGAGATACGTTTAGTCCTTCCCTTTTGTCTTCTTTTGTCGTTGCAGCTAATCTGGCTTATTTTTCTTCTTCTTCTGCCGTTGCTTCTTCTAAATTAATTGATCGAAGAGGTTTCGTGGAAGGAGCGTGTGAGGAGGGTAAGGGGGTTACGAAAGTAGATGCGTAGAGATCTGGTATCGCGTCTGCTACTTGGACGTTTTGTCTACTGAGCCAATTAATCTAATTGTTTTGTTCTTCTTTTTTGTGACAAGGTAGAGTTATTTGTTTGGTTGTTATTAATTAATAGTAAAATGTGGTAGGTATATATACTTGTTAAAGTTATATACCATTGTAAAACCAGGCTAACCAGTGAAAAACTAGGTAAACTACGTTGAAGATTGGTTCCTGAAAAATATCGGAAAAGTTTGGTGAAATATTTGAATTAATCACTAGTCAATTGTTTCAGTCGTTTGATAATATTGCGACAAATAAGTTTGTTATCACTTTAATATTTTTTGCCAGTAAAGTATCAAAAGGATTTTTAGATGATATTTATAGTAAAATAAAATATATACTTAATATTATCAGAAGGATTTTTTTTTAATCGGCAAGCCCTCAACAAACTCGTACCCGTATAAACCAATGTACACTGTTGTAGACATTCACACTCACACACAACAACCACATCTACATCAGTGTACACTAGTGTAACTGCCTTCCAGCATCATCAGTACGGTACGGAATCAGCAAGCGATGACAACGATCCCAAAAAATATAAACCAGGAAGCAAACGATGCACGAGGTACCGTCTGTAGCCTAGTAGATGAAAAAAAAAGATGATGAGAAAACAAAAGGAGCAAACTGGAGCCTAAGACCCCAATTTGCAGCCTAGAACTAAAGTCGCCCAGGATTGTGGGCTTCGTCTAGCACAGCTGTGGAGGTAGCCAACAGCAATCCGCCGCAATACCACAAGCAATACCCTTTGTCGAGGTCAAAACACGAGGTCAAACGTACTGATGATGCTGGAAGGCAGTTACACTAGTGTACACTGATGTAGGTGTGGTTGTTGTGTGTGAGTGTGAATGTCTACAACAGTGTACATTGGTGTATACGGGTACGAGTTTGTTAAGGGCTTGCCGATTAAAAAAAAATTCCTTCTGTTTTTATATATTCCCCTCACTATTTCAATTTTTATCTTAATATTATCGTTGGTCAAAATTAGATAGTCTTTTTTCCCACTAGTTGCATCATCATCATCATCATTCTCAGCTTATTCAACCATGTCCAATTATGACATAGTCTTCCTCACATATTCAGATACTCTCCCTATAGTTGGGCCCATTGTTGTCTATGGTCGACTATGCAAGCCCATGTTATCCCTGTTAATTTCCTATAATATCATGGTGCCATCTCAAGTTTGGTCTTCCTCTAGGCCTCTTAATTCCTCGTGGGTACTATGCTGTAATTTTTGTGGTCCATCTGTTGTCCGTCCTTCTTGCCAGGTGTCCTGCCCATTGTCACTTGTAGAATTTGATTCTGTGGATGGCATCTATTACATGGGTCTCTTGTCGTATCCACTCTAATCATTTACGGACTTTCTTGGTTATTCCCAGCATATTGCGTTCCATTGAGCGTTGTGCGACCTGCAGTTTCCTTATAATGTCCTTTTGAATCCAGGTTTCGACTGCATAGGTCATGACTGGTAGCACAGAATATCTAGCTACGCAACAGAAGCCTCGTTACATGTATAAAATCGTAGGTCTCAAAAGGAGACAGGCTTTTAAAGCCTGTCTCCAAATCAGATATTTTGATGTGGTAGTTTCGCTACTACATAATAGAGGGCGATAAATTTAAAAGAAAACAGTTTTCTACAAACAAAATTGAAAAGAATTTTATGCAGTGTTGCCATTGTGTAATTTATATTGTAATACTTCCTGATAAAGCCTACCTTCAAATTTGCTACATCATTTAAACATATTAAAATAGATTAGAGCTCTTTTTTTCAAACGTTTAAGTATTTAACTTGCCATGTTAGTTGGAGTTAAATCTTACGAGCTGAATTAAAATCACTTCCTGACGTTTGATTCTAACTGAATCCTGAATTTTGATTGTAATTCGACTATTATGACACCACTTCCTGACGTTCGATTGTGTTCATACCGTACGATCGGGAAAACATGGCCTTAGCGATGGCTATGAAATGAAAATCGCTGTCATTTTATGTGTAAATTTATATGGGAAATGTCATCGATCGTCTTTTCCCAGCCAACTGGACGCCGTTTTTTTCGGTATCAGACGGTATTTGATATATACTTGCGTATTTTTCATGACATTGCAATATTATGGTGCCATGAAGCCTATCAAGTGATACCGTAATATAGTACCATATTACGATACATGGCGTTCGATTGGGCTTAAACTTGGTATATTACGTATCTTCAGTGACATTGTAATATTATGGTACCATGGAGCATATAAAGAGGTACATTCTATAGTACCATATTATGATACCAATTCCTGACGTTCATTTGGGCTCATATTTGATATATACTTGCATATTTTTGATGACATTGCAATATTATGGTACCATGAAGCATATCAAGAGGTACCATAATAGTACCATATACGATACCATTTCCTGGCGTGCGATTGGACTTATACTTGGTATAGTAAGTATCTTCGGGGACATTGTAATTTGATGGGACTATGGTGCATATAAAGTGGTACCTTAATATAGTACCATATTACGGTACCACTTCCTGACGTTCGATTGGGCTTATATTTGATTATACTTGCGTATTTTTGATGACATTGCAATATTATGGTACCATGAAGCATATCAAGGGGTACCATAATGTAGTACCATGTTACGATACCACTTCCTGACGTTCGATTGGGCTCATATTTGATTATACTTGCGTATTTTTGATGACATTGCAATATTATGGTACCATGAAGCATATCAAGGGGTACCATAATGTAGTACCATATTACGATACCATTTCCTGGCGTTCGATTGGGCCTAAATTTGGTATACTTGCGTTTCTCTATAAAGATTTGTTTAATTAATAATTTTAATTTATTGTACGATGTCGTGACAGCAATTTTTATGCCGAACTAATATATTATTAATTGTACCTGTGTCACTTTTTAAAATTTACCTAGGTCTATATAAATAATGTGGCAAACAGAAAAAAATTGTTATTATAGTATTTTTTAGTCAATTAACATTTTTTGTACTGCATTTTAATAAATAATTTCCATTATTATTAAACGTATATCTCATTACTAACGTTTCATTAATAAATATCACTATCAATCGCCCTGTATATTATTAATTTTAAAGGTAATTAAAGTTATTTTTTTAATTAACATAATAAAGTAGTATATATTAAAAATGTATTTTGAGAGCATATGTTTTCTAATAATATACTTAAAAACTATTTTAAAAGCCAAACAAATAATTAATATAAGTGTATCACTGACAAGAAACGAAGAATAGAAAGAAATTATTATACACCAGAAAAAGAATGGGATGCCAATTAAAGACTTTTTGAATCTGGCAACTGCGAAAACCGAAAGTTGAAAATTTCCAATTATATTCTGATTATGATATTGTCGCGCCACCTAGTATTTTATTTGTGCAATTTTAGCTCTTTCATTTCGAGTATTTTTCTGTTGCGTAGCTAGATATTCTGTGCTGGTAGTATAAACATTTCTTCGACGAGTTTCATCCATAAGTACTCCATGCTAACTTAATTCTTCGTTTGATTTCTGGTAGTAGAGATCCCGAGCTGTGTATTAATTGTAATATATGTATTCTTCTACTATTTTCAGTTTTGTGTGTTTTTATTAAAATGTATTTTCTGTCTATTCGTTGTAAAACGTACTACCTAGTTCTAATAAAATAATTCTATTTGTATATTTGTGGCTACAACAACCCTCCATAAACCCTTATTCCCTCCAAGGGCTTTTTTCCGGCATCACCAGAGCGTCAAACCCAGCCACAACGATAACTCAGCCTTTTAATGGCTGCCGTCCGTATAGCTCTTTTCCTCTCCGATGGCGGGTTTCACGTTGACACGAAATATAGCCATCGTTTTCTTTCGAAAATGTTGCTGCTACTCGCGACCGGCCGATTCCACGAAACGCAGTGAAAAAATGCCGTCGAGGCCGACTGTTAAACGCGCAGGTTAAACGCTTAACGAGGCACGAGAGTGTGTAAGTCTACGCGGGCTAAGTAACCGTTGATTTTTATTAATGAGATTACAGACGAATGTTTTCGGTTTGTCGCGAGTCACTATAATTATGTGTGCCGTCTGAAGAGTTGATAAATAATCTTTGGTGCGTGTCTATGGAAGAGCCTGATAAGCTGACTCCTAGAGAGTCAAAACCTTTCTTCTTTTACAAAATTTGGTTTAATAAATATTCTAATATTTGAGGGGTAGTTTCACCCCCTTAGAATTAGAGTTTCGAAAAATACCTTCTTATCGAAAATCTACACCCTAAAGTCGATCCGTTTTACAAAAATCACCTTTTTACGTCAAGCGCTTTAAGCAGGATGATGATTAATCAATGACCAGATTTTTCGAAACACCCTGTATACATTTTTAAAAAATCCTAAAATATGTACAAAATAAAATATAGGTGTTTAAGCGTTTTTTCGGAAAGTTGACCGTTTTTTAAATAAAAAATTTTTGTAATATTTGGGGGGTAGTTTCACCCTCTTGGAACTGGAATTTTCAAAAATCCCTTCTTATCGAACCTCTACACCCTAGAATTAACCTGTATGCCAAAATTGAGCTTCTTACGTTGAGTGGTTTGAGCAGGATCATGATTAATCAGTATGTCAGTCACTTAAGGATTTTATATATTAGTATAGATACTGGTACAAATTCACAATATTTATTAACACAACTCTGCCATCCAATCAATTAAAACTATGACATACAAACTGACATATATATCCCTTCGAAACCGATAAACCGTCCTAAATTATTGCGGTTAGTTTGACACAAGTCAGGCCCTTGAAAAAGGTCTGGGGGTAATAAAAACGTCCCGTACAAGGACAGGATTGTCTTTCGAAAGTACATTTTATTGTTTTCGAAGAAAGGAGGGCTGTTGGGGGTTGTTTTTGCGCAACAAGAACTGGGGTGCATTAAATCAACAGGTAGAACGATTCGGAGATGGAAGGAGACAATGGAAAACAAATAAACCTCTCAGAAGAGCGATTTTTGCGACATAGTTTGTGCAATTTATGACTGGTGCGTCAGGTAAACGAAACGGTGTTGGTGATTTATAGTATTAATTATATGAAAGCAAAGGTAGTGTGGGATCTTCAAGAGATTAGTTGAACATTATCATTATCAACTAGGTTTTTTAAAACAAAAGCCCTTAAATCTCGGTTATATATTGACCGGCACAGCGTTGCCCACTTTTATGTATTTTCTTTTAATCAAAATATTTTAGAAAACAAAAATTAATTAATTATAAATGTATAAACAGTTATTATTTACATCAACAAAACACACCTTCTTAACAGCACTTAAGGGACATAAAGGGTCACTACTACCGCTTTCCCGTTCAAAATATTCTAATACAGTTGTGATGAGTTTTTTAAGGATATTAAGCTATCTTGTACGCTTCGCACTAAAAGAGGCTCTAAAAAGAACAATGTCCGACTGCAAGGACTGCTAGTTAAAAAAGTTTAAGCTTATAGTATCACAACACTATTTATTTAAACCAAAAGCTCGTAATACAAAACTGAAGTGTCAAAACCAATGACAATGTCAGGAAATAAATAAATAAATGCGGCAAATTTACATTGTTTACAGCAGAGCTACCACCTGAATTCCCACCGGGAAATTTAAATTCCAGTTAGTCAGCACGGCGCCGAATATGTCCAGGGTTGGCAACAATGAATTTAAAAATCGCGCCCTCGATGATGTAACTAAAAGTTTATTTGATATGAACCGTATACTATTCGAAATATATAATTCTATTGTTATTTCATTGTAACAGTAATTTATACCGAACCAAACCTAACACCATCTTTTATTGGCAAAACATTAAACGAAATACAAACCACAAACCATAAGTCAGAATACACACAATGACACCTTAAAATACGATTACTAGCACTATTTTTGAACTAACCGGTCACAAATAAAGAATGTTTTGACACTGGTTTTGACTTTTATTCTTAATCTAAGGTTTGGACTTGTTTTTGATTTTAGATATCGAGGGCCACAAGGCAGGACCTCGTATGATTTTTTTAATAAAATTATATTATTATTTTTTAAAAAAAAATTTGCAATATTTTCACAAAAATAATTCAAAATATTTTATTGGATAATAAAGCATTGATGTTTCGGTTCTATAAAATAATAATTTATTAAAAAAAATAGTTTAATGTAAAATTAGGTATCGTTTTTGGTTTTCCTGGAAAATCGTATCAAAAATGATACGAGGTACTGTGCACTGTGACCTTCGATATGTTATCTTCATTTCAGTAGTATACATGAAAGTTTTTAAAATAGTTTACAAACCGGCACTGTATGTCTCATTTTATTTTGCCACTCTGTCTGTCAACTGGTCGTAGGCATCGAAATACACACCAGGGATATCATCATCATCTCTCTCTCTCTCTCGTCATTTTAACTTATTCAACCATTTCAATTATGGTGTAGCCTCCCTCACATATTTAGATATACTCTCTTTGTAGCTGGGTTCATTGTTGTCTATTGTTGGCTATACGGGTCCAAGTTATCCAAGCTAATTTTCTGATATCGTGGTCCCATCTCAGGTTCGGTCTTCTTTTAGGTATCTTAATTCCTCGTGGGTACCATCACAGAATATCTAGCTACGCAACAGAAAAATCCTCGAAATGAAAGAGCTAAAATTGCACAAATAAAATACTAGATGGCGCGACAATATCATAATCAGAATATAATTGGAAATTTTCAACTTTCGGTTTTGGATCAACGTAGATCGACGGCACGTCGACGGCCTTGAAGCTCGGCTAAAAATGCACAGTTGCCAGATTCAAACAGACTTTAATTGGCCTCCCATTCTTTTTCTGGTGTATAATAATTCCTTTCTATTCTTCGTTTCTTGTCAGATACACTTATATTAATTATTCGTTTGGCTTTTAAAATAGTTTTAATTTTAAGTATATTATTAGAAAACATATGCTCTCAAAATACATTTTTAATATACACTACTTTATTATGTTAACTAAGAAAATAACTTCAACTACCTTTAAAATTAATAATATACAGAGTGATTGATAGTGATATTTATTAATGCTGAAACGTTAGTAATGAAATATACGTTTAATAATAATGGAAATGATTTATTAAAATGCAGTATAAAAAATGTTAATTGACTAAAAAAATACTATTATAACAATTTTTTTCTGTTTGCCACGTTATTTATATAGACTTAGGTAGATTTTAAAAAGTGACACAGGTACAATTAATAATATATTAGTTCGGCATAAAAGTTGCTGTCACGACATCGTACAATAAATTAAAATTCATAAAATAAATTAAAATTACTAATTAAACCAATCTTTATAAAGAAACACAAGTATATCAAATTTGGGCCCAATCGAACGCCAGGAAATGGTATCGTATTATGGTACTACATTACGGTACTCCTTGACATGCTTCATGGTACCATAATATTGCAATGTCATCAAAAATACGCAAGTATAATCAAATACGAGCCCAATCGAACGTCAGGAAGTGGTATCGTAATATGGCACTATATTAAGGTACCGTAAAATGGGGTTACTTGGGACGTCGGGGTTACTTGGGACGCAACTTAGGTTTTTCTAATTTAACTGGCGGGAACAACGCAAATATAAACAAACCCTTAATTTAATGTTTTGGTTTGTTAAAGAACAATGTGTTGATGATTTAATTAAACGAATTCTATATAAAGTGATAGTATTTTACTTATATAAAAAAAAAATAAATGGGTGGCGGAAGCAAGCTAAAAATAAGTGGTCGAAAACTTTATCTGTAAGAGGCAGTCAAAAAGTAAACAGGTAAGTCCAATTACATTTCTTAGTTAGTTTTTTATGTTTCATAAATAATACCAATGTCATTGCTCGCGTTTAGATAATTTTTATTGTAAAATATATTTTTTAAAAAGTCATGGTTTGGGGTAACTTGGGTCAACAATTGTCCCAAGTTAGCCGTTGGCCCAAGTTACCCCATGTTATTTAATCGATTTTGTTTTCAGTGCTCTCCACATGCCAAGAAAATATATTCGCAAAGTAGGCTCTAAAAATATCACGACTTTGAAGAAAAAAAATATGGAAAGTGCCATAGAAGACATACAATCTGTAATGTCCTATAGAACAGCGGTAGACAAATGGAACCAAATCAACTTTACAGAGCAATGAAAAAATCAGAATTTAAAAAGATAAGGAAGACCTACAGTTTTGAAAAAAGAGGAAGAAGACGAACTTATCAGAGGCAGTTTTATGAGAAAATCTACGAAAAACAACAAACATTTTGTGTTCCCAGATTTAGCTCATGAGTACGATATCACAGAGGATAAAATTGTGAGAGTGTTAAAAGCAGAGGACGTGAGCATTACTAGAGGCCGCCATACATTTAATGGATTAAAAAATACTCGTTGGCTACAATAAAGAGAATGCAATCGATCTATTTTTTCTTGTGTTTACAAAATGTTTTTTTAGTTCCCTTTTGTCCTTACGATTCAAATCGTGACTTTGTTCCTATTATGTTTATTGAAGAAATTTTACATTTTCTAATGAATAAATAAATATTTCTAATAAGTTTACGCTAAATCGAGTTTTTCTTTCCTCTAAATAATTATCTGAGAAAAAAATTTCAACTCATGATGTGTGTTAGTGTATTTTTTTATTTTTTCTGCTGTCCCAAGTAACCCGTGAGTAGTTTAACATACATTTTCGGTATAAAACCGTTACAGTCCCATTTAACCCCAATGCGGGGAAACTTGGGACAGTAAATATGTTAGTTTTTTTTTTTATAAATATTCTTACATTAGGAGCCATTTATGATGCTTTATAGGTTAAATAAATGTGAAGGAAATTTTCTACACATAAATTGTTGCTTTGTCTTCACAAAAACATTTATAAATTACCACATGACTAAAAAAATTATAGTGAATTTGTCCCAAGTAACCCCATTTTACGGTACCACTTTATATATGCATCATAGTAGATGCATCATAGTACCATCATATTACAATGTCACCGAAGATACTTACTATACCAAGTTAAGCCCAATCGAACGCCAGGAAATGTATCGTATATGGTACTATTATGGTACCTCTTGATATGCTTCATGGTACCATAATATTGCAATGTCATCAAAAATATGCAAGTATATATCAAATATGAGCCCAAATGAACGTCAGGAAGTGGTATCATAATATGGTACTATAGAAGGTACCAATTTTTATGCTCCATCGTGCCATGATATTACGATGTTACCGAAAATACGTAGTATACAAAGTTTAAGCTCAATCGAACGCCAGGAAATGGTATCGTCATATGGTACTACATTATGGTAGCCCTTGATATGCTTCATGGTACCATAATATTGTAATGTCATCAAAAATATGCAAGTATAATCAAATATGAGCCCAATCGAACGTCAGAAAGTGGTATCGTAATATGGTACTATATTAAGGTACCACTTTATATGCATCATAGTACCATCATATTACAATGTCACCGAAGATACCTACTATACCAAGTATAAGTCCAATCGCACGCCAGGAAATGGTATCGTATATGGTACCTCTATCGTATATGGTACTCTATCGTATATGGTACCTCTATGTACTATTATGGTACCTCTTGATATGCTTCATGGTACCATAATATTACAATGTCACTGAAGATACGTAATATACCAAGTTTAAGCCCAATCGAACGCCATGTATCGTAATATGGTACTATATTACGGTATCACTTGATATGCTTCATGCTACCATAATATTGCAATGTCATGAAAAATACGCAAGTATATATCAAATACCGTACGATACCGAAAAAAACGGCGTCCAGTTGGCTGGGAAAAGACGATCGATGACATTTCCCATATAAATTTACACATAAAATGACAGCGATTTTCATTTCATAGCCATCTCTAACGCCGTTTTTTCCCGATCATACGGTATGAACCAAACACAATCGAACGTCAGGAAGTGGTGTCGTAATAGTAGAACAATACTTATTATATTGTCGCTGAATTACAATCAAAATTCAGGATTCAGTTAGAATCAAACGTCAGGAAGTGATTTTAATTCAGCTCGTAAGATTGAACTCCAACTAACATGGCGAGTTAAATACTTAAACGTTTGAAAAAAGAGCTCTAATCTATTTTAATATGTTCAAATGATGTAGCAAATTTGAAGCTAAGCTTTATCAGGAAATATTACAATATAAATTACACAATGGCAACACTGCATAAAATTCTTTTAAATTTCGTTTGTAGAAAACTGTTTTCTTTTAAATTCATCGCCCTCTGTTATGTAGTAGTGAAACTACCGCATCAAAATATCTGATTTGGAGACAGGCTTTTAAAGCCTGTCTCCATTTGAGACCTACGATTTTATACATGTAACGAGGCTTCTGTTGCGTAGCTAGATATTCTGTGGTACCATGCTGTAATTTTTGTGCTCCATCTATTGCCCGTTCTTCTTACCAGATGTCCTACCTATTGCCATTTGAGGGATTTGATTCTGTGGATGACATATATTACATGGGTCTTTTATCGTATCAACTCTATTCTTTGATAGTCTCTCTGCGTCATTCCCAGAATATTTTGTTCAACTGAGCGTTGTGCGACCTACAGTTTCCTTATGATGTCCGTTTTAAGTGTCCAGGTTTCGCATGCATAGGTCCTGGTAGTACACATTGGTCAAATGTTTTCTTCTTTAGATAACGTGGCATTTATAGATTTGAATATGATTGAGCTTCTTCCATAAGTACTCCCTGCTAACTGAATTCTTCTGTTGATTTCTGGTAGTAGAGATATCGAGCTGTGTATTAGTTATATTCTTCTACTATTTCCGCTGTTGTGTTATTTATTAGAAGGTACCAGGAATATTAAGTGACCAATATTGTATATTCGTTATCACTTTATCCTACCCCCCACCAAACACGTGCCTTTTTAGTGTACTCTTATCTTCTAATTGGCCTAATCAACATAAATGACCGATTTTCGGCTAGCGCCACTGCAGTTACGCCCTCTAGGAAGCCCCCCTGGTCCCCATTAGACTCCGAGTGACGTCTCGTCCGAAGAAGTAGCCTCTGTCAACTATCGAAATGAAAACGGTGCAACGAAATAACAAGACGGCCGAAGAAAAAAAAAGGTCTAAGCTACCTGAAGAGCTTTCGAAATTATTATCGATGGTTTTTGTTTTAGAGAAGAATTTATGAACGCGTCCCCATCAATTATCGGGTTACAACGTTTCCATGTCAAAATTAATTATTTTAAATTGTTCGGTAGATAAGAATTGATGGTCTCGGTTCTCTTATCGTGTATGTTTGGAAAGGGGACATATTCTGTGAATGAAAGGACACAATATTTGTTTTCTGTTTTTTACTAATTCACTGATTTCATTTAACCAATGCTGTGTTCCGTTGCAAAACCAGGCGAACCAGACCGGTAAACTACGGTAAAGACCGGTTCCTGAAAAACATCGGTTTGATACGGAACGGTTTGGTAAAATACTGTTGACGTTTTCTAAATTTCAATACCTCTTGCTTCTTCTTTTCAATGGAGTTTAATATTGAAAAGTACTTTATTAATAAACTGTTAAACTCGTTAGACAACTCAAGTGAAGATTTGCAGGTCCAATATTAAAACAGACCAATAATAAATAAACAAATCTAATCAATATTTATATTTTTATAGCTTACAAAACATTCACAATTACTTGTTGTCTTGTTCTTTTATGTTTTCTTTAAATGTTCCTGACTTTAAGAAACAATGGCTGCATGATAAGTTTAAATGGTCCTAAAAAATAATTTATGATAGGAAGTGAAATTAAAATTCATGAATGTACTTAATTCACTTATCTATTAAGAAATAAGAACGGGTTATACATTGCAGAGAGCTTTCAAAGTTAAAAACAAACGCCGCTTCGTTCACTTCACAATGTATGGACCCACGTTGGGCGCCAAATATGATAGGAAGTGAAATTAAAATTCATGAATGTAATTAATTCACTTATCTATTAAGAAATAAGAACGGGTTATACATTGCAGAGAGCTTTCAAAGTTAAAAACAGACGCCGCTTCGTTCACTTCTCTTGTCGCTATGCACCTTTTGGCACGTCGGCGCGAATTCCCAGAAGTGTCTAGCCCTAGCCGTCAACTTTTAAGCTTGACCAATCAGGTTGGTTAGCGTGGTTATTTGAAGGGTGTTAATTCATTTGTGTTTGTCAAAAACTCTAACGTGATTGGTCGGGCTTAATAGTTGCCTGCTAGGGCTAGACACAAGTGAATTCTTGACCGTTACGACGGCGTTCAGGGTCGTCTTCGGCGATGGCCTACGTTTGTTCAGTCAAACCGGAAGCGGCAGACCACTATGCCGGTGACGACCGTAAAATATTGTTACAAATTCTATTTAGTTAATGAAATTTGTTTACCTTTATTGCCTACCTCCATTGCTTTTGGATATAATTACAAAATATTATTACAAATTTATTTACGAACTTCCAATATTTGCTTGATTTCTGTGACATAAATGACATTGATTGACAAACAAAACAAAAAAAAACAGCCTTCTCGCGCTGGTTAGTTTGGTGTGGTTTGGTGACAGTTATAACCGAATTTTTCAGGAACCGTGTTCCGTAATAAGAAAACTTTCGGAAAACCGATAGAAACGGAACATAAAACCATAACCAAGGTAAGCACCGGAATACACCCAAATGTAATAAATTAAATAGATTGTATGGGGAGGAAATTAATCACCACGACCTTATACTTACGGAGAAAAGGATACTTTTAAATGTGTAGCAGTGTAGCAGAGCAAGCGGTATTCGTAATTGCACAACTAATAGACTTGGTAGTAGTCCCGCACACTTTAGTCGCTAAAACAACAGACCAGACGTGTATAAAGATTTTTTTACCATTCCCATAAAAAAGTAGTTCTCCATCACCGATATTAGTCGTACCAAAATTTATGGCACGAAAGGTTATTGTGTCGACGCACTCAGTTATGAGGTGTTCTGGTGTTTCTCAATTTTCCCCACCGAATATACATTCGCCGCTGTTTCTTAAGGGGGGTCCAAATTTAGTAACATGTTATATAACATTGCTATTTAACAAGCTACATATCACATGCTAAAAAACTGGGAGTCGTCCACATTATAGTTTTCGTAATCATGAATCGTTTTGGCGAGAAAGATGTTCTGCTAGCAGCAGCGGCGTGCGTAATTATTTTTGAAGAAAGAGAAAGAAAGTCGAGAAAAAAAGCGGTTTTGAGTCCGACATAGCCTACAAGATAGATCTATATATAGTTGAACTCAATTAGCTTACCTTTTCAATACCTACCTCGGCTGTTTCTCGTGGTGTGTTTCTGTCTTTTAAAAACATTAATAACTTAAAAGCAAACCATTTTGAATTATCCACTTCTTCTAAACCAGTACCTGATTTGCATTTCTTTTGTTCCGTCTGGAACTGCCCTATTAGATAACGCATTTTTTTCTCAACTTTTTCTCTTTCCAAATACATACTTTTTGAAATGTTTAACCATGCATCATGCTTGTTTTTTATTTCACTTTAAATGAGGGACTACGGATATCCCATAACACTGTATGATCTCTATACAATTTAATTAGTTGACAAGTCTGCTCTTGGCTCTACTCCATTAGCAATATAACATAGAGAAAGTAATAAAAAGTTTTAGTTTACTACTAGCGTGTACCAGCGACTTCGTTCGCTTCGAATTAATCATTTGTAATGGTGATGATAAAGCAAAGCAAGAATTTCCATTAACATACAAACTGGATAAAATTTTCTCACATTTATGTCAGCATGAGAAAAAAACAATATGGCGATATTATTATATAACTTGGTAATATTTGAGGGGTAGTTTCATCTCGTTGGAATTTGACTTTCGAAAAATCCGTTTGCCAAAAATAAGCTTTTTACGTCAAGTAGTTTAAGCAGAATCGTGGTTAAGAAATTACCCAACTTTTTGATTGAACACCCTGTATGATTTTTTAAAAACATTCAAAATGTGTAAAAGAACCAAATAAATTATGCTTGTCCAAGCGTTTTCCCGAAATACTAACCGTTTTTTAAATAACAAATATTGTAATATTTGAGGGGCGTTTTCACCCTCTTGGAATTTGAGATTCGAGAAACCCCTCCTTATCGAACCTCTACACCCCACAGTCAATCCGTTTGCCAAAAATCAGCTTTAAACGTCAAGCAGTTTAAGCAGAATCGTGATTACTGAATAATCATATTTTATGAAACACCTTGTATAAATTTATAAAAAATCTTAAAATATGTAAAACAACAAAATAAAATATACGTGTTTAAGAGTTTTTCCGAAAAACTCACCGGTTTCTAAATAAAAAATATTTTAATATTTGAGGGATAGTTTCACCCCCTTAGAATTCGAATTTCAAAAAATCCCTTCTTATCGAACATCTACACCCTAAATTCAATCTGTTTGCCAAAAATCAGCTTTTTACGTCAAGCGCTTTAAGCAGGATCGTGATTAATCAATGACCAGATTTTTCGAAACAACCTGTATACATTTTTAAAAAATCTTAAAATATGTAAAAAAACAAAATAAAATATACGTGTTTAAGCGTTTTTTCGGAAACTTAACCGTTTTTTAAATAAAAAATATTGTAATATTTGAGGGATGGTTTCATCCTCTTGGAACTGGAATTTCGAAAAATCCCTTCTTATCGAACCTCTACACCCTAGAATCAACCTGTATGCCAAAATTGAGCTTCTTACGTTGAGTGATTTGAGCAGGATCCTGATGAGCAGTATGTCAGTCACTTAAGGATATTATATATTAGTATAGATAAGTTCAAGCTTTTTACTATCTTTCTCTATGTATAAGAACCATACAATCGAAAAAAATGGCGTCAGCGATGGCTATGAAATGAAGATAGCTGTCATTTTATATGAAAACTTATATTGGGAATGTCATCGATCGTCTTGTCCAAGCCAACTGGACGGGGGGCCGACTGGACGCAGCATTTTTTCGATCATACGGTATTATTGACCAGTAAATAAACAAACCCAATATCAGCTCACCATACTAAGATTCTGTCGCGCACGTCCCTGAAAATATGAGCGGCTAAACTAGAAATTTAGCAAGTCTGGACTCATTGTTTCATGTTACAATAGCAGTGATGAGCAACATCTTTTGATCTTTACCGACTACAAATGGATAACATCTAGCAAGTTATATAGCAGCGAAATTTGCTAAATATGACAAAAAAATATGTAACATGTTATATAACTTTGCTATATAGCAGTGTTATAGAGCAAGTGTGGACCGTCCTTTAGCTTCAATCTACTGAGATGTTCATTGAGGAGACAGTGTCCTGTTAAAAACCCCATGACAATCCGAAGACATTTGTAATTTAAAAATCCTCTTGCTAAACGAAGAAAAAATCTTAAAAACGCGAGTAGGGACCAAAGAACTAACCAAAATCTGTCTTCTGTCAAAAAAATGAGCATTCTTGTCCGTTTAGAAGACAATCGGCGATCTTTTAAATTTTAATTGACGCGAACAAAAGCGATGGGTCCCCGAGTTTAAAGTCTCTTTTTTTAAATAATTAATACGTTCCTTTTTGGTCATCATGAGAAACATTATTAATAAATTTGATTAATTTTGCGGTAAAGTGTGAATTTTGTTGTGTGTGAACTTGACAACGCTGTTTCCAAATAGTGATATAGTAATAGTTTCCTGATAGTGTGCATTGTCCTATTCCTATTCATTTACATGATATAATATTTTATATAAACGGAAGGAAAAAGGAAGGTAGCTGATACGGAAGGTACAATGGGAATCACCCTTTAAGTGTCCAGATTTCGCATGCATAGATCATGATTACCTCTTAATTAAAAATACCAAAAAAAGATTAGAACTAGATCTGAAAGAAACACGACTCCATACGACCAAAATCATTCCTCCAAATCGTACGCGTCACTTCTCTTTCTGTCTCCCTCTCCCTCCCTCTCTCTGATGCTGCTGCTGCCATCTGTCGTGCCGGTGGTAAAGTCGCCTTAACAAGGGTCTCCGCGTCGCCGTTATTTATAGTAGGCCGTGTCGGGCGGGCGACACTCAGGTAGCGACGATAGACGATGCTGCGGCGAGCCGAGTAGGCGTTGGTGGCGTTCGTCTTCTTTTTCTTCTTCTGTTTTAAAAGTTGACAGTCGTCGTCGGCCCGAACGGGCACAAATAAAAAATGAGAGACGGGCGATGTGACAGATTTACGTGCGACTCGACTGCGGGACGAAGACGAGGAGGACAGCGGATGGATTAGGGTCGGTTTATGATCGTTAAGGGATCGGGTTTAGTGTCGTGATTCTTTTTTTTTTGTTTGTTCGGTTAGTTGGTTGAGCATCAAATTAATTTAATTTGAAAACAAGACGGAAAATAAAATTAGTCACTCCTAGTAGAAATGATCAGCCCTGCTCTAGTATATTAAGCTCAGTAATTTTAGAATTTAGTTTAGACTTAATAATGGCCAATGATAATATATCTGACCGAAAAGTTGTATTCCGGATTAAGCCAAAATTAACGGGGTCCTGACCGAACCAATAAATGTAGGCCGTGGTATCCGACAAGATGGCTCCCTGAGCCATCTTCTTTTGAACATCATTATGGACGAAATAATAGGAAATGTTCATTTACTGAAGGGATATAGTATGGGCGACCAGGAAATTACTATTCTGTGTTATGCCGACGACGCCGTATTGGTAGCCGAAAAAGAGAACGATCTACAGCATTTATTACATCGATTTAACTGCACTGCCAAATCACTTAATATGATAATATCGACCCAGAAAACTAAATACATGACCACATCAAAAGTACCACTAAGATGCAAACTGGAAGTCGAGGGCAATGTTAGGGATAGAAATTTCAGGATGTGGTGATGTAGAGACGGAGGTGCGAGAACGGACAACGAAGGCAACCAGAATAGCAGGATGCCTGAATGACACAATACAGCGAAATAAAAACATTAAGGTGGAAACTAAAGCGAGAATTTACAAAGTAACGGTACGACCAATAATGACATACACTGCAGAAACTCGATTGGATACAGCAAAAACTAAACAACTCTTAGAGGCAACCGAAATGAGAGTACTACGCAGAATAGCTGGAAAGACGCTTCTGGACAGGGAGAGAAATGAAAGCATAAGAAGAGCATGCAAGGTGGAAAATGTAAATGAGTGGGTACTCAGCAGTAAGGAAGAATGGAACGAGCATATCACCAGAATGGACAACAGAAGGATAGTGAGAGTTGCACGCGACAAATCACCGCTAGGTCGCAGAAACTTAGGACTTCCACGAAAACGATGGAGCGACAACTTGTCAGTCTAACCGGTAAAGACGAAGAAACCAAACAGGCGATTCGCCTAGTATGAAAAAGGAAGAAGAAGAAGAAAAGTTGTATTTTCTTCATGCACCATCTCCATTTCGGAGGTTGGCTATCATCATAGCTATTCTAACTTTAGAAGCTCGGCCCTAAATAAGTCAGATGATGTGACGTTAAACCATTTTCGCAACCATTCCTAAGCCAAGATATTCTTCTCCTTCCAATAGATCATTTTCCTACAATTTTCCCTGAATTATGAGCTGTAGGATCCAATATTTTGGACCTCTGATGATGTGGCCAAGATATTGAAGTTTTCTTCTTTGCCCTTCATAAAGGATCTCTACGTCCTTTTCCATTCTTCTCAGAACCTCTACATTGCACAGTTAGCCTGGGCCAAGATGTCAAGAAACAAAATATATAAACTTTGAGTACTTTATTTTTTAAATGCCTATACCACTGGCTTCAAAAAAATATAAAAATTAAAATCGCCGACGTACAATTGGGGTCTCTACACAAATTTAAAAAAAAACTTTTTCAACCAAAGTAAAAAGCGCGTAAAAAGTTTTGTTAATAATAAATAACGACCATCATGAGCAAAAGTTGTGCTTACTGTTGCCCCCCTCCCTGTTTCTAAATCCAGGAGGTTGGGTCTCTGTACAAATTTAAATAAAAATAGACTTTAATCTAATGGAAAAGGCAAAAACATATTTTTTTTCTAATATTTTAGTGATAAAATTTTACTTTATGATCATAAGTATTAGTAAACAAGTAAAACTACAAACTAGCAATTAAACACAAACTGAATTTAGACTAAAAAGGAAGAAAACAATTAGGTACTAGCTATAAGTAAATAAATAAATTTTAAGCATGGTTACTGTAGTAGGAAGCAGCACTCCTAAGGAGATTTTTTGATAGTTTTTTTTATCTCGGACTTAAATTAAAGTTTTTTGAGAACAACTTAAAAGAATGATGCACCTGCTCTGAGGCTTACTCAGAGTAAAAGCCCAATGCTTTCTGTGAAATACTAACAAAATCCACTATATGGTGAACAACAGCGTGAATTTTTGGAGTAAAACTGATTTCCGTATCTCTTATTTTGTAGGAAAATTTAAGTATATAGGCTTCGTAATTGGTATCAATATATTTTCCAAAACAGCTGGCTACCACATCATTGAAGGCACAAAATACCTCTATGTATTTGTTGTCTAAAAAAAATAAGCAAAGGGCTTAGTGGCCAAATAACAATAAGAAAATAAAGTTTTGTTACAAAGTAAGTTAATTACAGTCATACCAGGATCTAGTGCTTTAAGGACGTCAACTTTTTTAAACAAGTTTCTGGCATTATTTCCATTAAATCTACTGTAATTGTCTAATTGTATCCCAGAACTTCTTAGCCAGCTTTCACCAATTTTTAAAAATGTTTTTAATTTTTGCTCAGACCTAGGTCTACCAACAACAGATTTTGTTATTGGATACACTGGTGATCGCGTATTGTTTACTTTAGTTCTGGGATTAGGCCTAAACCTGGCAACTTCACATATTTTACAGCTACATAAATTCTCCTTTCGTTGTATTCTGACCTTAAATTTTTTGTAGTCCACAATTTTAGTCAGTTTTTGTTTATTTAATTTTGTATAGCAGCTGCCACACACAACATTACGCAAGCAATTGTCATCAATGCTGTAATTTGGCAATATATCCATTATTAAACCAAACAATTTACCTGTAATTTTAAAAAAGTATATTTTTTGAAATTTGTGTAGAGACCCCAATTGTACGTCGGCGATTTTCATTTTAATATTTTTTTAAACCCAGAGGTATGAGCATTTGAAAAATATAACACTCAAACTTTATATATTTTTTTCTTGACATCTTGGCCCAGGCTAACTGTGATTGGTCACATGATCTGTCCATGATATTCTCAGCATCCTACGATAGGCCCACATCTCAAAGGCTTCTAGTCTTCGCTCGCAGTATGCGTTGAGGGTCCAAGCTTCTACACCATACAAGAGGACTGGGAATACATAGCAGTTGAGCATCCGTGTTCTCAGCTCCAAGCTCAGGTCGCGGCTCCAGAGAAACTTCTTGATCTTCATTAACGATTGCACGGGCCTTCTCATTCGAATCCTTATTTCTAATGAATTTCAATAATCTACGAACGTAGTCAACACTTGTACCCAGGTTAGGTTAGGTTAGGTTAGGTTAGGCCTTAGCCTTTCGCCTTCCACATACAGTTGTTCATTGGGCGCTTCAGTTTTAGTGACAATCATATATTTGGTTTTCTTAACGTTAAGTCCTATTTGGATATTTCGCCACTGCACGAAAACCTACAAAATAAACTAGTTATAACTTATTTTTGGTAAACACTGCTGCGTTTAATTTAACTCGTTTCATTTTCAGCTTATTGGACCATTTCTAAATATGTAGCCTTCCTCACATATTTAGATACTATCTTTGTAGTTGGGCCCATTGGTGCTTATTGTTGGCTAAGCGGGCCCAAGTTATCCCTGCTAATTTCCTAATATCATGATCCTAGCACAGGTTTGGTCTTCTTCTAGGTCTCTTAATTCCGCCTGGGTACCATGCTGCAATTTTTGCGGTCCATCTGTTGTCCATCCTTCTTGCCAGTTGTCCTACCCATTGCCACTTGAGGGATTTGATTCTGTGGATGACGTTTAATACCTGGGTCTTTTGTTGTATCCACTCTATTCTTTTACGGTCTTTTTTTGTTTCTCCCAGCATATTTCTTTCCTATAAGGGTTGTGCGACCTGCAGTTTCCTTATAATATCGGTTTTAAGTGTCCAGGTTTCACATGCATAGGTCATGACTGGTAGTACACATTGGATTTGAATATGATTGAGTTTCTTCCATAAGTACTTCTTGCTAACTTAATTCTTCTGTTGATTTCTTGTAGTAAAGCTCCCGAAATGTGTATTAGTTGTCCCAAATATATATATTCTTCTACTATTTCCAGTGTTGTATTATTTATTATAACGTATTTTCTGTCCACTAGTCGTTGAAAATTACTTTAGTTTTTGCTAATTTCATTTTGAGACCCACTTTATTGCTAGCTGTATTTAGTTCTTCAGGAGTATTCGCAATTAGGACTATTATGTCATCAGCGAATCTTAGATGCTTAAGATATTCTCCATCTATTTTTAATCCTTTGTTGGTCCAGTCCAGTTGACGGAACATTTCTTCTAGTGTTTTTGTTGCGGTATTTTTTTTCACGTAGGTACAAACCATATATTAAATAACATCCTTCAAATATTTGACGCAGAGTAATACCCATTCCTCGCTGCTTGGACAGTACCTACCTTAAAATATAAACGACAATCCAAAGAACAAAGAAAAATACTACATAAGTTTATATTCCTTTCTAGGTTCTATTCTCTCCAAGTATCTATCAATAGACAGCCCGAACCACAAACAAAACAAGAAAAAAATATGCGGTAGCAATGTCACTGGTCGTTCTGTGTTACGTGGTTAAGATGAAAGATAAAATAATAAATTAAAAACTGCCTCGGCTGGTATATAGTTTGTTTTGTCTGTCCGTCTATTTTTTTAATTGTGAAAATGTAAATTGATATTGGTTTTATGTTATTCGCTGTTTGGGTATTGTTACAGTAAGACATTATTCCTTTTAAGGAGGTGGAATGGGAGTAATTTGCTGAAATAATCGAAAAGGTCGTGCAGGGTGTGACAGACTAACCTGTAATAACAATTACTCTTGTATTCGTATTTATTACAACGCTTTAAAGGGTTCAAATTAAGGTAGTGTTTGTTCACAACAAGTGATAAAGTGCTGTACCAGAATTGTTCTGCTTCCTAAGTGAAAACCAACTTAATAGGGAACTCAAGAACTTGGAAGACTCCATCCGTAACCTGGATTGGAAAGATGGTCTAAGACACTCGAAGAAGTTTCTCAAGACTTACGACCGAGAAAAATCAAAAGATTTTGCTTGATATAAGTTAGAACAATCTTCGGATTATCACAGGCTTTTTAACAGGACACTGTCTCCTCAATGTTAAAAATCCTTTTAAAAATAATACTCAACAGAATATAGTATGCTAAATGTGAACAGAACATCAGAAAAGAGCTGGATTTCGGCATCTGAAATCGAATATCGTGGACAACTATGACATGCGTCTTTTGGCAAACTTATACTACACTAAAACTGCTGCTGTTAGAGTAGATAAAGAAACATGACATTTCAATAAAACTAGGAGTAAGACAGGGGTGTGTTCTGTCACCGTTATTATTCAACTTGTATTCAGACAACATTTTTCACGGGCTTTATCCAGCAGGACAGAAGGCGTTAAAATTGAAGGCGAGATCACAAATATCGTAAGGTATGCATATGACACCGCCATTGTCGCAGAAAGCGTGGCAGACTTGCAAACGCTGCTAGACAGAGTACATGAAGCTAGTTGCAAATGGGATATTAATATAGATTTTAAGGAGACGAAATGAATGTTTGTGGGTAAAATAGAAATTAATCCAATACCAATAAAAATCAGCGGAGACAATATTGAACAAGTACCGCATTTTAGATATTTAGGAAGCTGGTTAAATAGTCAAAATACCTTTGACGAAGAGGTAAAGGCAATAATTGAAATGGCACGAGTTTCGAGGGCTGTAATTTCTTCGGAAAGCATTTTAGGACATATATTCATAGGAACTTTTTGTTTTATTTTTATCTGTAGAATCACCCACCGAAGTTAGATAGGTACACTTTTTTTTGACACCGTGTATACAGTATGTAAAGTATTTTCCGTGTAGCGCCTTGCTCTTTAATTCCTGCACTATGTCGCCTACACTCAGTGGTGATCTATTAGTGATTTCATTTCTAGCTAGGTTTAAGGCTGAATATCCTGTGTCAGCGCTTATTATTGTTAGGTGTAAAGTTTTTCTTTGTTTTGATTTTAAGGACTTAGAAAAAAATCAACCGTGTATTCATGTTTTTTTGTATTTTCTCTAAAACGGTATGGAAATTTGGAAAAGTATAAACGGGATTAACCATTTTAGAACAAGCAAACATTTTTATGAAGAATGCATTTATCTCAAATTTTAATAATAGAAAAGATTTTCCTCTTGTTAAAACAATCCGGGGACATACCTACTGTAGAAGTCGATTCGATTTAAAAATTTGAATCGCGTGAATCGATTCATTAAGATGAAAATGAATCGTATCTCCTATTACTATCCTTTATCACTTTGGCAAGAGAAAAAGAAACCATCGAAATCCCAAATCTGACCGCGCCAACCCTTTTCCTCCTTTTTTTCTTCTTCTTCTTCTTCTGTGCTGCACGCGCGGCCAACTTCATGTTAATGCGACACCGTCATTCGCTCTCTGATAAGATAAGGCCCCGTTTACACTCGTCGCCTCTGCTTCCATCCACTGTTTTACCAGCCTACTTTAGATAAGGCTCTCTGCGCACCTGGGGAACGACTTATTTTTGGAACAAACGGGAACGGTCAGCTTACGGGTAGTTGATTGTGTGACAATTAATTTGAGTGGTTTTTAACTCGAGTTGTGTTAAAGAGAGGTTTTGGGTTGGTTGAAGTTAATCTAATCTATTTGAGGTGTGTATTTAAAAGTTTCATCCAATTAATTAGAGCCAATTTTATACCGTAAAACGACGTCGCGTCGGCGATGGCTATGAAATGAAGATCGCTGTCATTTTATAAATACTAAAAAAAAAGTTTTATAATCATCTGCTGATGATGCTAACATGGTTAGCGAAACGCGCGTCCAGTGTAAAAGTAAAAGTGTTTTGGTGTATTGTGGTGATTTAGTATTCCAACCCTCAACTGTAATTGAAGAGGGTTGTTAAATTTCCTAAGGGGATTGTGGTTTGGGGTTGCATGTCGGCAAGAGGTTTGGGCAAATTAAATTTTATAGATGGCACTGTTAACGCCCAAAAATATCAACATATACTTCACTAGACTTCACTTTTGCCTAGTGCTTAAGAATTGTTTTCAAACAAAGACTATATTTTCCAACAAGATGGAGCATCGTGCCATTCAGCAAATTCAACTAAAAATTGGTTCGGTAATAATAATATAAAAGTTCTATCCCATCCTGCAAGTAGTCCGGACCTCAATGTTATAGAAACTGTGTGGCATAAAATGAAGCAATATTTAAGAAACCACCCTTAACGAACAATTTTTGATTTGCGGACAAAACTGCAGGAAATTTGGGATAATTTTTTCCTCAAAGTGCCAATCTTTGGTAAATACAATGCTATTAAGGGTTCAGGCAGTTGTTAAGGCGAAAGGTGATGTAACTCCGTATTAAACAAATTTCTTGTTGTGCTGTCCCAACATATAGTTGTCAGCAAATTTGGCAAAATAAGCTATTATCAAAAGTGATTTGTTTGCAAAGTTATAAAAATATAGTAAATTGTCTAGATCCTATTGTAATGTTTGAATTTAGAATAATAAACAAAATAAATTGAGTCGTTTTAACAAATTACTATTTTTATTGCAAAAAAAGTCCTTGTCCCAACATATAGTTGTTAGGGCTCGTATATAGTGCCGTAACATCTAGGCCGCTCCAAGTGAAACTAGTATCGTCCGCAAAGAGGCAGATTTTACCGCTAATGTCTAGATTTGCAATGTCAAATAAACACCAGAAACAAAATAGGACCTAGTACTGAACCCTGAGAGACACCACATTCTATAGGCTTGCAAGAAGACATAGACGTATCATCAATCCTCACAAGCTGCCTTCTGTTGCCAAGATAGGACTTAAGCCATTCGAGCGGTAGGTACTTTTAAATGTTGCCACTAAGGTGCTATAATAAATATGACACTTTGCATTAACAAAATTCGAATTTTATGCGGACGAAGTCCAATATAGATTTTCAATCAACACCTATCGTGCATCGGCAATAATAATAACTAGAAAAATTGATGATGGTCCGGTCTATTAAAACTTCCATTCTCGATTATGTTGGACGCGGAACGGGGTCCCCCGGTTCAGGTGGAGCGCCCCGCGGAGCCCCGCATGGGGTTCAGCCACCGGGACCCATCTTCGACAAATTGTAATTTATAGGGGGCCCGAAGAGAGGTCGCGTCAGACCAGTCCGTTTCCCTCAATTTCGATTTTCAGATTGTTGTGTGGTCCTCTATGTTCACGTTGACGTTGGTTAGGAGTGGCGTTTTTAAATTGATTTTATGTTTCAACAGTAAAAGAATTTTGAATTTTCATTATCTTTATTTAATTATACAGGGTTGTTCACCATGCACATACGACACGGAGTTTTTTGAAGGACCATTAGAGCTACATTTTAAAAATATTTTTACAAGATACAGAGTGTCCCAAATACTCAATGTATATTATTACATTTTCTACGATTAAAATAAATTTTTATCAAGTTTATCACACTAAAACCTTACCGTTTTTAAAATATTTTCAATTTTGTGAAATTACAGTAAAAATTATAAGGCTTCATTTCTCCAAGGGTATCAAAGTTTTTAATACTAAATATTTACTGAAGTTTATTTATTGATCAGTTATTGTGTTGCAATAATAAAAATAATACTACATCATACAGAGTATCTAAAATTTTATTTTAAATAATTTCTACTTTAAACGGCAATAACTTGTTTAAGTTAAATGGAACACCCTGTATATTTTAGGAGAATCAGATGCACAATTTTAATGTCTATCAAATTGTGTTATGCCATTTTTGATTTATCCCTTCAAGTTTTCATAGAAAATGCATTTTCTTATAATTTAGACCTCATTTATCAATATACCCATGGAATATTGACATTTTAGATTGTTTTTAAAGCAACAAATGTACAGGTGCTAAAAACGATAATATCACTAGCATATTTGTATACAACAAGAAAACTATTTAAATCTTTATAAAAGAGTATACCATTAATTAAATATGCCACCATTATTTCCGCCCAAATATTAATTAATTACATATTCAATTATGTTAGTTATTAAATGATTCTAAATAAATGTGGATTTGAATCAGAAATCATTATAATAATAAGTTATGAAAATGAACGTCTCTGTTGTTATAAATAAGCATTCGTCAAAAAATGAAATAAAATTTTCAAAGTTAAGATTAAAGGTAGTTTTTACCACACTGTCTAATACACATACAAAAGTAATTTTTTAAATTTTTGGAGCTATTATTGTTAATCATATTAATTGGTCCTCTTTAACAAATATTTAAACATTTTTTTTATTGTTTAATGAAATAAACGAACTATATCGACAATATTTGTATCTCTACTCCTTAAAAATGTGTTACATATCTTTAAAAATAATCTAAAATGTCAATATTCCATGGGTATATTGATAAATGAGGTCTAAATTATAAAAAATGCATTTTCTACGAAAACTTGAAGAGATAGTTAAAAAAGGTATAATACAATTTGATAGACAATTAAATTGTGTATGTGCATCTGATGCTCATAAAATATACAGGGTGTTTGGTTTGGTTAATTTAAATTAAACAAGTAATTGTCGTTTAAAGCTAGTAATTATTTAAAATAAATTTTTAGACACTCTGTACAAGGTAGTACAATTTTTATTATTGCAACACAAAATGTAGTAAATAGAAATACTTCATTACAATAGTTGGTTTTAAAAACTTAAATTCATCTAGAGAAATGAGGCATTAAAATTATTATTGTATTTTGACAAAATCATATCGTTTCAAAAACGGTAAGATAAAGTGTGGTAAATCTTAATCAAGTTTACCTTTATTTTAATCGGAGAAACTAAAAATGTAATAGTATACAGGGTGTTCCATTTAAAAAAACTTTGTTATTTTTTGTTTATTTGGGACACTGGGTATCTTACTCTCTCACTCTTATCTTAAAATATTTTTAAATTGTAGCTCTAATAGTCCTTCAACGAACCCAAAACTTACAATTTGCAAAAACCTAATCCTTTAGCTGCAATACTCCGTGTCGTATGTGGTAAACAACTCTGTTTTTGTATCCTCGAATTATTTCTGTATTAGTTCACCCATTTTCTTTTCATATTGTGTTCACACAAAAATATATTCAGATTAAACAAGTCAACTTAATGTTCTGACTTCCTTTCCTATATCGATTTTCAGTTTCTATTAAAACAAAATTAATTACGAACGATAATTGAAAAATTTACATAATGATACTTTTATAATGATTTTTGGGTGTTTGTACCGTGCTTCTTGCTCGGTGTTCTAGAACCATCGAGCCTCTAACCAAAGGTGTTCGCCTCGGAAATTAATGGTACGTCCGTACATATATTAGTGTCGACGATGTGAAAATTGATGAAGAGGAAAAAGAGATTTGTGGCCTACCGGTGAGTTTCGAGCTTCCATTAAATTGCACGTTGTTGTTTCTAACACATTTGCAATACCTACTGTGGCGAAAGCGATGATACAGGGTGGTCCTCCTAGTAAAAAATAAGAAATCACAATAGTATATTAAACAACGAGTTTCGAAAACGATGTTTTGCACACGAGTTCGACAGTTTGTTCTGCATTTTCTAGGCTAGTCGTAGAAAAAGATAATTATTGTAACAAAATCTCTGATGTGTCCGCAGTGTATAGATGTTTTTAACATACTTAGATCTATTAAACTTATTAAAGTGATATGAAAAATCAACGACGAGGTATGTGGAAAATAACAAACAGGGCTAAAAGCACTTAATTCCATAGAATTTTGGATTAGTGTGGGAATATTCCCAAACTAATCTAAAATTTAGAGTACGCATATACCGGGTTGTTCACCACATACGACACGGAGTATTGTAGTTAAACGATTAGATTTTTACAAATTGTAAGTTTTGAGTTCGTTGAAGGACTATTAGAGCTACAATTTCAAAATATTTTTACAAGATACAGAGTGTCCCAAATAAATAAGAAAT
Source organism: Sitophilus oryzae (assembly GCF_002938485.1). Taxonomy (NCBI): domain Eukaryota; kingdom Metazoa; phylum Arthropoda; class Insecta; order Coleoptera; family Curculionidae; genus Sitophilus; species Sitophilus oryzae. The sequence continues at coordinate 2,858,410 of NW_022147419.1, read as the reverse complement.
ATCAAAGTTGTATTTTTTTAAATGGAACACCCTGTATATTATTGCATTTTTAGTTTCTACGATTAAAATAAAGGTAAATTTGATTAAGGTTTATTATACTTAAACCTTACCGTTTTTGAAATATTTTCAATTTTGCGAAATAGCAGTATAAATTTTAAAGCTTCATTTCTCCGAGGATATCAAAGTTTTTAATACAAAATATTTACTGAAGTTTATTTATTGATTAGTTATTGTGTTGCAATAATTAAAATTATACTACCTTATACAGAGTGCCTAAAAATTGATTTTAAATAATTACTAGCTTTAAACATTGATTTATTTGGGACACTCTGTATCTTGAACACCCTGTATATTTTATGAGAATCAGATGCACAATTTAATTGTCTATCAAATTGAATTATACCAATTCTTACCTATTCCTTCAAGTTTTCGTAGAAATTTCATTTTCTTATAATTTAGACCTCATTTATCAATATACCTATGGAATATTGACATTTTAGATTGATTTTAAAACAACAAACGTACAAAATGTACAGGCTAGTAATATTATCGTTGTTAGTAAAACGATAATATTACTAGCCCATTTGTATGCAAAAAGAAAACTATTTAAATCTTTATAAAAGAGTATACCATTAATTAAATATACCACCAGTATTTCCGCCCAAATACTAATTAACTACATACTTAATTGTGTTCGTTAATAAATTATTCTAAATAAATGTGGATTTGAATCAGAAATCAATATAATAATAAGTTATAAAAATGAACGTATCTGTTGTTATAAATAAGCATTTGTCAAAAAATTAAATATCATTTTTAAGGTGTTACTTTTTACCACACTGTCTAATACACATATATAATTCAGCTTTTTAGTATTTGAAGCAATTATTATTAATCAACGCAAACAGTCAATTAATGTAGTTTGAATACTGGAATCATATTAACTGGTCCTCTTTAACAAATATTTAAACAGTATTTTTATTTTTTTTAATGAAATAAACGAACTATATTGACAATATTAGTATCTGTACTCTTTAAAAATTTGGTACATCTTTAAAAATAATCTAAAATGTCAGTATTCCATGGGTATATTGATAAATGAGTTCTAAATTACAAGAAAATGCATTTTCTACGGAAACTTGAAAAGATAGGTAACAAACGGTATAATACAATTTGATAGACAATTAAATTGTGCATCTGATTCTCATGAAATATACAGGGTGTTCCATTTAAATCAAACAAGTTATTGCCGTTTAAAGCTAGTAATTATTTAACATGAATTTTTAGACACTCTGTATAAGGTAGTAAAGTTTTTATTATTGCAACACAATAGCTGATCAATAAATAAACTTCAGTAAATATTTAGTATTAAAAACTTTGATACCCTCGGAGAAATGAAGCCTTAAAATTTATACTGCAATTTCACAAAATTGAAAATATTTCAAAAACGGTAAGGTTTAAGTGTAATAAACCTTAATCAAATTTACTTTTATTTTAATCGTAGAAACTAAAAATGTAATAATTTATAGAGTGTTCCATTTAAAAAAAATACAACTTTGATATTTTTTATTTATTTGGGACACTCTGTATCTTGTAAAAATGTTTTGAAATTGTAGCTCTAATAGTCCTTCAACGAACCCAAAACTTACAATTTGTAAAAATCTAGTCGTTTAGCTACAATACCCCGTGTCGTATGTGGTGAACAACCACAAATCAAACCCTGTATATGCGTACTCTAAATTTTAGATTGAAAGAACTTAGCAAAGTTAAGTTAATCTGAGTACTTGGGTCACCAGGGTAAATAAAGCAAATGAAATGACCAAACAAAACTCATCAATGCCATTTATCTGGCCAAAACCTTTCTGCGGTGTTGCAAAAGCAATAATAAAAAAGACTGCAGGAAATGGCTCGCCAACAAATTACTACGACAAAACTGTAGTAGGTACTAACACTGCATTACAATCTCAATAGACATTTAAAGCTATAGAAATAACCAGGAAAAACAACGTTGTGCAGATTTTGTCAATCAGAAGAAGGAACGGTAAAAAAGATTCTATATCAGAGTGATGTCTGGCAAATGTGCCGTTTTTTCTGCCTACTACTCGTATAAGCAATAACCATTGGCAAAGAGTTATATGGAGATTTCAATCTCCAAGTTATTAGTTAGAAAAAAGGTGCATTGGAAAATATATTCTAGGAGATAATCAGAGAACCACAATAGATTTAAAAAGGCCGCAAAAGAATAGGCCAAAAAATGACGTGATGTTCTTGTAAAATATAACAAGATATAAACCAAAACTTTTTTTGTTTATATATTGTTATTTAAAAGTTTTCTATTTCTCCTTAGCTGCTAATAAATAATACAAACAACAAAATACCTCAAAAATAACATCAAAACCATCCTTAAACACTAGCTCACAATTCAGTCTGTTTAATCCTTCTTCCTTTTTTAGTTTTAGTACCACCCGTCACGTCAGCACTTGCCGGGTAGGTACCTATACCGGAGCCGGTACATGAAATTAGCGAGCGTCGATTGTCAACGTAGAACCAATACGTGCGAACCGCAACACGCCCAGCGGTACGGCCAGCCAATCGCGATGCAAAGTCTCGGTACTGCCCCGAGTCGTGCAAGTGTGCATTGCACGTGGTACGACGCGGTACTATTATTGCAAAAAGTTTCCAATAGAGTTAAAAGTTACTTTTCATAAGAATTTTGTGGTTTTTCTATTGTTTTTCAAAGTTATCTCAAGACACCATCTGATTACAAAAGAGAGTAAATAACTTATTTGAGAAATCTTAGAATCGATAAATAAATATGATATAAAAAGTTGAGTTCTTCAGTTCTGCTTCAACTTGGTTTCCACTTAGGAAGCAAAACGGTTCTGGTCCAGTTAATGGAGTGTTCGCTCTTTTTCCAGCTAGATCATTTGCTTTTTCATTATCATCTATCCCTTGATGGGCTGGCACCCAGAGTAGAAGACTTTATTATATTTGCCTATTCTTTTCAGCTTCTCTCAGCGGCGGATACAGAGGGATACCTAAAATCTGTAAATTTGCTTAAATATTAGCCTTTTGGGTTAAAAATGGCGCCCTAAAAATAAATAAATAAATGCCTTTATTGTCAAAAAAATTTTCAATTTGTAGACAAAGGTAAACTAACAAACAAAGTAAATAAACAAGGTACACAAACAAACAAACAAAAGATAATACAAAACATTATACAAATAATATTGTCAGTCTTATTGTTAAAATAAACATTTATAAATGTTTACAATGTCAAAGAACAAAAAAATAAAAATAGTATTCAAAAATATTTAGCTAGTTTATAGTAAAATATCAATGACCTCTAAATAAATTAATTTCGATGTCATTAGTAAATATAGCAATAGCAAACATTAGACCAGTGTTTACAAGATCAAATTCGATTTTCAAAATATAATTCATCTACGGCGTAGTCTAGTAAATAAGAGTTCAATGCTTTGCGAAATGAAAAAAATGATGTTATGGCTTTGATTTCAAATGGCAGGTGATTGTGCATTTTTTTCGAGTTGTATAATATTGAACTTTTAACTAACTCTGAGCGTGGGGTAGGTAGATAAAGATCTTGCTCCGCGTTCCTGAGTGGATAAGTGTGAGATGGCCTTTCTTGAGAAGCTGATACATGTTTACGTATTAGGCAAACGGATTCAAATATAAATAAGGAAGGAAGAGTCAATATTTTTAATTCTCTAAAAAAGCCCCGGCAATGAGTTCTGCTGTTTAGTCCCAGTGAATATCGAACAGCTCTCTTCTGGAGCTTGAAAATGCGGTCAAATTGAGCCGCACAACACGTACCCCAGAATGGAAGGGCATACCTGAGGTGCGACTCAAAAAGTGCATAATAAACAGTTCTAGCCACTGACAAGTTAAGCTCCTTAGAAACAGACCTTAATGCAAAACAGGCAGAGCTCAATTTTTTCGACAAAGCTTCGATATGTATGTCCCATTTCAGAGAATTGTCCGCAACAAGCCCTAAGAATTTTACAGATTTTTCGACGTCAATGGTGGTTTTGTTAATACAAAAGGCTGCAACGAGTTTTTATATAGGACAAAGCTTTAGTTTCAGAAATGTTGAGACTCAGGAGGTTCGAATCGCACCAAGATTTAATGGTGATGAAGTCATTTGATATAATCCTATGAAGTGCCGCGATGTCCTTGTTGCTCCAAGTGAAGCTAGTGTCGTCCGCAAAAAGACATATTTTGCCACTGATATTTATGTTAGCAATGTTCTACTTTACTTTTTTTTTGGGCCCCCCTAAAATAAATGCCTGTATCCGCCCGTGGCTTCTCTATAAGTAAGGTCCGACCGAGATCTCGGTCTCGGTCATAGTCATTCTCGGCTAAAAATCATGCCGAGATGTCGGTCTCGTTCTCGGCATAAAAAGGCCGAGATTATCGGCCAGAGCCGACACTGCTTACGATCGTCAAATTAGCTTATTTTTGAGCGTATCGCTCCACTTATCGATGGGTGGATGAATAAAATACTCGTCCAAAGATTGGATCATATTTGATACGTATATGATCTGAACGAATCACGAAGGGAATTTTCTGGACGGCTGAAGAAACGCCTTCGTAATTCTATGCGTAAATCATGAGCGAAATGTTAGATGTTAGTGTGTTAGTATTGTAAGTTTTATAAATTTAACAGAACTCGGTCTCGGTCTCGGTCTCGGTCTCGGTCTCGGTCTCGGTCTCGGTCTCGGTCTCGGTCTCGGTCTTCGACCGGTCTCGGTCTTGATGGTTCTCGGTGATCACTCTTAAGGCTGCTTGACTATCGGTCTCCCGGTCTTCGGTCCTCGGTCTCGGTCTCGGTCTCGGTCTCGGTCTCGGTCTCGGTCTCGGTCTCGGTCTCGGTCTCTCGGTCTCGGTCTCGGTCTCGGTCTCGGTCTCGGTCTCGGTCTCGGTCTCGGTCTCGGTCTCGGTCTCGGTCTCGGTCTCGGTCTCGGTCTCGGTCTCGGTCTCGGTCTCGGTCTCGGTCTCGGTCTCGGTCTCGGTCTCGGTCTCGGTCTCGGTCTCGGTCTCGGTCTCGGTCTCGGTCTCGGTCTCGGTCTCGGTCTCGGTCTCGGTCTCGGTTCGGTCTCGGCCTCGGTCTCGGTCTCGGCCTCGGTCTCGGTCTCGGTCTCGGCCACGGTCTCGGTCTCGGTCTCGGTCTCGGTCTCGGTCTCGGTCTTCGGTCTCACGGTCTCGGTCTCGGTCTCGGTCTTCGGTCTCGGTCTCGGTCTTCGGTCTGGGTCTCGGTCTCGGTCTCGGTCTCGGTCTCGGTCTCGGTCTCGGTCTCGGTCTCGGTCTCGGTCTCGGTCTCAATCTCGGTCTCGGTCTCGGCTGAGACTAAAAATCTAGGTTCGGTCGGACCTTATTCTCTAGGCATTTTTCGAACAACTTCGAGTTGATGGTTACTGAGTTGATCACTCTTAAGGCTGCTTGACTATCGGATAAGATGTTTTTTTTTTGTTTCCGATGGTTCAATAGTTTTAGGGATTTAGGTTAGATTAGAGTTCACACTTGGATATCAATCATCAATCCAAAACATAATGTAAAATTTCAAAATTCAAGATAATGTCTGTCCAATCAGCCTATAAATACTGGTAACATTTCAAAAACTGAAACAAAACATTCCATTCTTATTTCAGTCAACTATCCCCAATTAAAGGCAACAAAAGACGAATCAGTCAAAAACACACAGAGCGAGCGGAGGAAAAAAACAAGGCGCACGGCACACGATCCGAAGAAGAAATAAAAGACCGTTTAATTGCCTTTCTATAACGAATAATCGACTGATTCAACTAATTACCCGATACAGTCTCCTATTCATTTAATATAATAAGCATGACCGGACAAAAATCCGGCCTATTACCGTTCTGCTCCTTTAAATAAATTTATTGTTGAGCTCCGGCCAGCGACGGTACGGTCTCGCAGAGAAATAAGTAAACCTAGAGGGGTTCCAACAGACTTATTAAAGAGATTAGATTATTAGATATTATAGTCTGTCCAACGACAACATCCTTGACAGTGATAGGTGAGTCTGTCATTTTAATTTCAAAGTAGTTTATTTTATTTTACAAAGAAATAAGTTGGTACAACTGGAATGCATAACAGAAAATTAATATATACCTATGTAAAATTTGACTGACAAGTGATTACTTCAAAAAATTGTGAAAAAAACTGTATAAAACTGAAAAAATGTAATCGAGTTATTATATTAAAAAAAGCGGTATGTGTTAATACAAAAAACAACAACCTTATGTACAAATAAAAATTTGTAATATTCCACAGGAATAAATAAAACCACATAAATAAAACAAACTATTTTATTAATAATAACACTTACCAAATTTTATACCTTAAAGGTTGAATAATTAACTTTAATCTTAATTTTTTTAAACCAGTACCTTTTGACATTATTTTTCTGCAGTACTAAAATCCATTATTTACCTATCGTGTGATGTCGATATTTCTACAGTTGATGTCTACAGTTAATTTTCTACAGTGATGTCTACAGTTAATTTTCCCTCGAGTTTTCCTCCTCATGACTTCAAAAGACATAAAACACACGTAATAACACGAATCAAAATGCATCATCTTCTAAAACGCAGGGTATTTGACATAAGCTGACAAAATTATAACCTATAGTTTGGCAAGACTTTGTCAAGCCCAAGGACAAGCCTCAAAAATCTAAAGGCGAGTTCATACGCTTCGGCGTCCGTTTGTCGTTCGTCGTCCCGTCAAACCAATAAAATTGAAATAGGATCTGTCATTTTTGAAATAAACCAATAAAACTGGTTAAAAAGAACAAGAGACGACGCATGTCGGATTTTTATTTAAACCATCCATAGTTAACTTAAAAAATATTATATTTTTTTTTAGTAAAATAAATAGATTGGTATGGGACGTCATCTGCTTTTCTTCTGTCATCGTCTGTCGAAATCTTACCTGAGAAAGAAAAACAGAGTATATTATATTGTAATTAACTAAAAGTTAAAATCAATATTATTAATTTGTTCAAGCTTCTCTATGTTTACTTATTTCTGTAAAGAACGTCGATATACCTCTAGAGGAGAAGGTATACCGTACGATCGAAAGATGAAATAGAATGGTGCTATGGAAATGAACGTTGAATTAAATTCTGTCAAGAAATATGATAGGTGTCAAGAAGGAGAATATTGACATTCAGACGAAATATGCAGATCTGATTGTTAGCATGAAGTTTCCGGAGTATTGATCAACATAGTCATAGCTCGAGATAAAGACTTTAGAATATAAAATTACTGTTAATTTAGAAGTGATTTGATTGTTAATATTCTGTCTGTCAAGCTATGTTAAACCTATTATTACTAAAAGAGAAAGAAAAAAAACTATATTTTTAAGACAGTGAGGTGTTAGTTAAGGACCTAGAAGATGTATATTATTATAAATAGTACTGAGTCTGTGGTTGGTTCCTTGTGAAACATCATTGAAATATTAGTATTTTAATAAAACACGCTTTCAGATGTATCAACAATCAACATTTAATGAGAGTAACTTTAACTCAGATAATGAGGAGATAAAGTTACTTTCATTAAATTTTGATACAATTTTTAGTTAAAAAAGTAATAAATTTATTAATATATCCTCTAACTAAATTATTCAATAGACGTATAAGAGACGGTACGTATCCAAGTTGTTTAAAAATTTCCAAAATCGTACCAGTATTTAAAAAAGGTGATCCTGAAAGTGTGAATAATTATAGACCTATAGCTTTAATACACACACTTTCAAAAATGTTTGAATGTTTATTGAAACACCAGTTAACACATTACTTTGAATCTAATAACTTGTTCATAGAGAATCAGTTTGGGTTTCGTAAAGGAAAATCTACAACAATGGCTTGCATTCGTTTGATGGAAGATATAATTGAGGGTTTTGAGAGCGGTAACTATGTTGGTTCGGTCTTCTGTGACCTTACCAAGGCTTTTGATTGTGTGGATCACAACATACTTTTACAGAAAATTTCATATTATGGAGTAAATAATTTGAGTTCAAAATTATTGGCTGATTATCTTGTAAACCGATCTCAACAAACATTAGCCAACGGTACGCTCTCTGATGTGAGTGTTGTAAAATATGGGGTTCCGCAAGGCTCAGTATTAGGACCTTTATTGTTTTTAATTTACATTAATGATTTACCCGTGGCTACACTTCAGAATAATTTGATTTTGTTTGCCGATGACACTACTATCTTATGTGCCCGGAAACCCCCTGAAGAAATTCAAACTAATTTTGAATCGATTTTGCTAAATGTTGGTGACTGGTTGTGACAACCGATTATGCCTGAATAACACTAAAACAGAAAGAGTTATTTTTTCTCTTAAAACAAAATATAAAGTAGATTTCTGCAGTGTCCGATTTCTGGGAATAAAATTTGACACAAAACTGAGTTTTGAAAGTCAAGTAGACTATGTGGCAAGGAAGGTTTCCATAAGCATGTATGCATTTCGGCGATTGGCTAAGTGTGTGGAGAGTGATGTGTTAGTAGCTGCCTATCATGCTCTCATTCACTCGGTGCTTACTTATGGAATACTTGTTTGGAGTCACTCAGCTCATGCTGAGAGACTGTTTGGACTGCAAAGAAAAGCATTGAGAATTTTGTCAAATTTAAGTTATCAAGCAGATACAAAAAACGCCTACAGAAGACTGGGAATACTGACACTTCCATGTTGCTATATCCTCCAATGTCTTTTATTTGTGAAGGATAACCTAGAACTATATGCTACGCATGATGAACAACACAATTATGCAACCAGAAACAGAATGAATATAAAGTCTGTTCATTTGCGCCTCGGAAGATCTTGGAACTCCAGCCTTCATTATGCTCCTGCATGCTGTAATAAATTATCTCAAAATGTCAGAAATTTACCAAGACATCAATTTAAGGGTTATAGCGTGGTTATAGGTCAAAACATTTACATTGTGTATTTATTGTTTTTTTGTTTTATTGTTTTTTTGTTTTATTGTTTTTTTTATGTACTAAATTACTGTTTGATAATTATTGCGCTTATTTTATAATTTTGCATTTTACAAAATATGACTTTGTGTAAGGATACTTGTATCTATTAACATGCAATAAATGATTTGTTTTGATTTGATACATCTAAAAGCATGTTTTATTAAAATACTAATAATAATGAATATTGTCTTTAAACTAGTCTAAGAATGATCAGCAAAGATATAGGTGAACAAACCTTCGTAATTAGAACAACTAAATTGAGAAGCTGCTTTTTTGCCCCGTAGAATTTTTCAGAAAAAAGATTTTAGATTTGTGGTTACGTTTATCAGTAGGGCACACAAATAGTCTAAAGAAATTTGTTTAAATAGAAATATCTTAAGGAATCCACTTGGATATTACCTCAAATAAACGGTTCTAAGTGGAGATTTTTAAGGGAAACCACTATTTTCAGTAAATTAATAGTTATTTTTTATACAAGACGATAAAATGGTATTTTATCGTCGATCGAAAAGATTAATTCACGAGCGATGAACTCGTGAGTGAATTCATTTCAGGACGCGATAATGCAATTTTATCGTCGTGTATAAAACAATATTCTTTTCCATAGCGAGTTACGTTTTAAAAAATATTCAGAAATTATTATTTCATGGAATTTATTACGAGTAGAAAAAATATTGTGCTGGTTTGGCGTTGGTTTCTGTGTAATTTGACAAATAAATAAAGCTGTCTCTTTAGTTGTAGGTTTTGAATCAATATTTTTTAATTCTCTTTCGTGTCGATTGCTGATTGAATTGGAGCCACAAATGGCTCAAATCAAAATAAGTAAATTACCAACAGATATTCAGGCTGAGGCAACAAACGCCATATCCAAACTACTTCCATTTAAATCCCGAATAACTTATGAAAAGGAATACAAAATTTTTTAAAAATGGAAGCAATTAAAAAACGTGCGAGAAGAAATAAAATTTTTAACCTATCCTCGCTGTTAAAGTATCATTTAATCTACCCTTGCGGTCAAAGTACTATTTTATCTACTATTTTTGGTAGATATAAGGCAATTTTAACAGTTGCTTTGGAAAAAAACAATAATTTACCTGGAATGGGAGTCCTCCAACGGTCTATGGCAAGTACAGACCGGGCAACAACCGCCCGGATACATGTTGTCAACACTGTTATCAACCTGTATCCCATCAACTCGCAACAAGTTGACAGATACTCGGCAACATACCGCCGATGTTGCGCGGAAAACATCAAAGATATTTGTTGCGTGTTGTTTGTATCCGTGTTTTCAATTTGAAATAGACATGGAAATGAACATCGCTTAGTCTGGACAGTATTGTCAACAATCAACAAGTAACATTGAAACAGTACAATAGTAAAATTCCTTTGCTTTATTTTATTTTTGGCAGCTATAGGTATGTACTTTAAATAAATACTAACTTCGTAATATTATAATTATCATATGAGCTATTTTTTAGGGTTCCGTACCCAAAGGGTAAAAACGGAACTCTATTACCTAGACTCCTCTGTCTGTCCGTCCGTCCGTCTGTCACCAGGCTCTATCTCATAAACCGTGATAGTTAGACAGTTGAAACGTTCACAGATAATGTATCTATGTTGCCGCTATAAGAACAAATTCAATTGCAATTGTAAACACAGCGTTTTATTCGGACGCGAAACTGGTTTTGGTGTGGACAAGCAACACTGTTGAACAACATGTATCCGGATACTAGTTGTTGTATCCAACAAATATGTTGTCAACATGATGACAACATTTTGTTGCACGGTCTGTACTTAAGACACTCGAAGAAATTTCTCAGGACTTACCACCGACAAAACTAAAAGACTTTCATTGATTTAAATAAGAACAATATGTGTATTGTCACAGGGTTTTGACTGTCTCCCCAATGAACTTCGCAGTAGATTGAAGCTAAGAAAAAACGACGAATGCAGATTCTGTGTGGAAAATGGGGAAACACAAAAACATCTCATCACTGAGTGCGCCGAGTCGAAACCATTCGTAGCATAAACTTTAGTACTGCTGATATCGACGATTAACCTCTGTAAATCCGGTTCAAACATGGATTTTTGTCAATTTTTGCCCTTAGACTGTATGATAAGTTATAACTCATGAGAGGGGGGCACAATAGAGGCATACCTTCCTCCTCCCAATCTACAATCTACAATTAAAAAATGAAGGACGCAATTGTAACTGCCATCGAGATACACAGGTTTAGACAGACCATAGACGATATCAGTTTAAATTTGATCAGCTTTATTGTTACTGACCAGCCTAACTATAAACTTTATACGTCTAATTTATGTATTATTTCCCCGCATACCACGACGAAAACCGAAACGAGAGAAGTACCCTCTAAAACGATCCGGTCGGTCCTGAAACCGGGAAGAATTTAGTACCCTTTAAAACCCTCGGCCCGTGATCGGAAGAAAAATTTATAACCGCGTCTCCTCATTAACCAAAACCAAGAATTCGACATTCCTGAACGGCGTATACACAACACATACAGAGGAAAGGGGACAGAGAGCGTAAAAAGGAACAGATAAAGAAGTGTAGATTGTAGGTACTGCCTGCCGATCGTTCCCAGATGTGGCCGTCGCATCGTTGCTGGCTTGGTTTATTAGATGATCGGGGCGGTTGACGTTGTACCGTGTCGCGGAGACCTGGTACTGTGATGGTACCATGCTGGCTGGTCCGGAATTTAGGGTAGTACCGTGAAATAAAAAAACAACGTGGTATAGTTGTAAAATTAAACCATATAGGTACCATACCAATTTTTAGTATTGAAAATACTTCTAGCCGCGTTTATATGGGACCTATCTTTAAAAAAACGACATGCTCGATGCCACACGAGTTCAATAACCTGCCTAATCAACTTGTCAACACATAAGTCGATAGTTTAGCCGGCGTTGATCATCGAAGGACGTTTGAGGGCCGAAATGAGGTCTTATTAATTTATCAGTGTGTGTGTGTGTGTGTATGTGGGCCAACTATTTTATGGATATGGATGTTTGTCTGGGCCGGCGGATAAAGAAAGCCCATATTATTATAAAAAAGAATATGCGTCAAGGCATATGGATTGTTAGGTACAGTTTGGCTATTTTAATCTAACTCTTTCCGTATGAGAAGCAAGGGACAAATTATACGTGAGAGAGTGGAATCACATAAATAATAAATTTAGACTAATGCAGTATTTTTTCTTGGCGCGTAGGATAGGTAAATGCTTTAAAGGAAATAATTAATTAAATCATTAAGTTCCAAAACATAATAACTCGGATCTCATCGGATCTGCTGATACATTTTGCTAAAATTTAGGCTATTAGGACCTATATTTTTTATGGTTATTATTTTTTTAATTAACAACTTAGGCCAAAGAAAAAGCTTGCATGGTTTCCACCGCCAACAGGCGTAAAAACACATGAATCCAAGGCGTTGCTAAATATTTATTGGGATAAGATTTTATCCTTTGAATATTGTTGTAAATAATAATTATCATTTAATTAGTGCTAACTTATCAAAATTCACAACATGGCGAAATTTCAACAAAATCGGTCAACGGATCCTTGGGATATTAATAAAAAGGGTCTATTAGAAAACACCTTGACACCCTGTATCTTTAAAATTATACATTTCCGGGCACATGTTTATATGAACTTTTTACCTTAAAACACTCAAAGAATCACCTCCTGAAGTTTGGCCAGATACTTAATTAACACCCTGCAGGGGCGCATATACGGGAGGGGTAATGGGGGTAATTACCCCTCCCAGAAAAAAAAAATATAAATGAAAAAATCTGGTATAAAATAAAATTGTCACAAAATAAATTAATAATGTCAATCAAAATAGAAGTCCAGAGAACAATCTTAGTTTATTTTTTTCCATATAGTCACAATACCTTTGAGCGAAAATTTTTCTTTCTTTTTAATTTAAATGTATTACTTTATTTAAATATTGCCACTACCCCTCCCAGACTCAATCTCTGGATGCGCCACTGACACCCTGTATTTAGAAATTGCTAGCTAGTGATCTAGTAAGCTATGTTTATTTTAATGGGGAAAAAATACATTTCATAAAAAATAAACAAACGCATAATACAAATACTATACTCTAATTAATTCATTTTAAATGTATCTAAATAGGCACTTTAATAATTAAAAAATGGTCAGGAGCACTTAAAATCACTTCATAGAATATACCAAATATGCTAAAAAAATCCAATAAAAATACCTCAAATGGCACATTAAAATCTGCATTATCTGAAATCAAACTATACCTAAACGGCTAATAAAATAATAGTGACAGGATTAAATAAAAGTGACAAGACGCCGACATCGATAAGGCCGATGAGCAGTTTTAAATAATTATTATATTATTCCGAGTTATTATTACATACGTGTTTTACAAGTATTGTAATACAGTAGCATTCCTTCAAATAAATTTTTATTTAAGTATTGTTAATATAGTCATATTAATTATTATAGCCCGTATTATTTCTAAAATAAAAAAATCAAGGCGTGTTTTTATCAGAATTATTAAATGATTAAAAATAAGTAGAAATAGTTAATATTTATTCGTAAGTGTTATATTTTAATATAATTAGGGACTATCTTAAGTTTAAATTATGGTAAACTTGTATGAGTTTCAATCATTTATATTTAAAATGTTAGGAAAGACAATATAGATTTTAGGCAAGAGGGAAACCAATATGGGGGGAAGGACTGCGTAACTAGTAATTAAAACTTAACAATCTTTTTTACTTGATATTTTTCTGGTCGTTCACGTTGTACTTTAACTCTTCGTTGAGTCACACACAATCTAAATTTCGGATATGATGCAGAACTGATAAATTGGATTAGATATATTAATTGCAAGGTATGCAAAGAAATATTTTTGTTAACTTTGCAAATACTTAAGGCATGCAATAATTTTAAAAAATTTTGACGTGAGATTACTTCATAATTCTTGGAAGTCTTGAATGATAAAGATTTGAATTATTTATTTATTATATATATTTTATTATGGGTCTGTTTTGTTTAAGAAGCTAACAAATAATTTCAAAAACTCAACTATCAAAATATATTGGTAGCAAATTTTTAAAAGTATGTATAGTTATTATGTTCTATATTAATTGGACATACTGAATGTAAACTAGCTATAGTTGTTGCAATAGATAATATATTTTGCTGCTTATTTTCAGCATAACAAAATCCGTTATGATGGAACAAAAAAAAATACCGCTACTCATATTATGGGCACCTATGTATTTTTAATTTCATAATGATGTTTAAAAATACATAGGTACATACCATGAGTAGTGGTTGTGACGGTTTTTTTATTAGGTATGATGAAAAGAAGCTGCAAACTAAATTATCGTTGGAGCCAACTATATTTTAATTTATTTTTCTACAGTAACTATGCACGGTAGGGGTTCAAAATATGCCTATACTGTGAGGCAACTCCATTCGAGTATAAATTAATTTATGGGTCATCCATAAATTTAAATTTACACCCAAGTTCGAATATTGGTTAAACCTAGGAATACCCAGGTAATAGCCCGAAATATGCAAAAGAAGAAGTGAGTTTAGGTTAGTTTAGAATTAGGTTTTAGTTGGTTTTACATTAATAAAAAATATAGACCTAATCTAAACTTAAGCTAAACTGACCTCCTTTTTGCATATTTTGGGCTCCTACGTGGGTATAGGAGAACGTCATAGTGTCGTGACCGTGATCGTGACCAATCACGAATCCGCACACGTTCATATCCATCATTAATATTTTCCTCACTAAATTCTTCACTTCTTTGCGAATGTTAAACTTGTTCACTATACGTATCTGGAATATATTTGTGAATAGTGATCAATGATACTTACGTTAGACTGCCGGGGTGCTGACGTCACGAATGTCAAATTGCTTTCCAACGAACAAGGTTTAGTTCTTTTATATTCCTATTGAGCTCTTCCAAATGACGCCACAAGTTAATATAAAATGTAAAAACAGGTGATTGTCGACAACCGCCGCCTTGTGTTTGGTATATTCAATACGCCTATGATGGTTGCGCATGTTGCAAAATCTGTGAATTTTTTAACTTCTATGGAGATCTATGATCTACAAGCTGCTTAATAAAAAAGGGAAAATATAGGCGAATGTTTTTATCAGAAATATAGTGACGTGTAGAGTATTACCGGCATCCAATTAGCAATCTCCTTAATGTAATATTGCTTAACCGTAGGTCAAAATTCGTTTAGTCCATTCAGTATTTTTTGTAAAACTGTTCAATCGATGCGTCAATTTTAAAAGAGTCAGGTCTGGAGTTACATCCAGCTTTATGGACCTATATCCATGTTCCAGCTCTGCCGGATCTATATCATTCTAACGTTTAATTTAATTTAACTAAATTTTGTTTTGTATGAATCAATCCGTGTTCAAAAGGTTCCGTTAGGAAAATCTCATGTTTGCGGTTTGCCAAATCCTTATCACCTGATCTTAACTGTTCTATTTATTTGATAGACATACCTTAAGGTTCAAATTTATGACCATAAGGCAGAGCATTACGAACTTAACATACAAAAGATAGTCGAGCATTTAACAGATAATAATTTTAAGAAATAGAGTGCCATCCTTTGTTACAAAAAAAATAAAACCAAATTTGGACGTAGTTGATAGAATTCCATCAACTGGAAAACTGGAAACCTGCAGGAAGAAGAAAACCGCGTAGACCGAGAAGAAGTTGGGCAAAAGGAAGAAGAAGAATTTTAAGCTGAAGCTGCATCAGCATAAGTGGCTATTTAGCAGCTTATTTCGAATTTTTTGGTTTTAATTCTTCTTTATCGCCGTTAAATCTTGATGAAGTTTCCAGTTTCCTTAAATAAAGTAAATAATTTAGATATTTTCTGTGTTGAAAAAATATTGGTTCGGGAGCTACTGAGTCCATGACTAGTTCTTTGGGACATGTTCACATTCCACAAAGATATGGGCGACTGTCAAAGTGACATCTCTCTCATAATGGACGAGGGGAGGCTGGTAATAAATAGTCATGTGAAAATTTACAGTGTCCAATAATTATAAGGCTATTTAAGGTTTCTTTTGATGTTTCTAGATTTTCAGTAGTGAGAACTTTAAAGAAAATACTTTTAATGTTCTAGAGGTTATTAGCGGAATCTAAAAGATCCCAGTCTAGCTGAATTAAGGAGTTTTCCAGATGCTCATTAATCGGCGATAAAATTTATTAGAGTATACGTACTTTCTGGAAATGAAGATGTGCTTCAGACTCAATTAAGTCCACTAGTTTATTTTCAGCAATAGGTACCAGCATGACTATGAACCCAAATAAACAAATAAAAATGCCAAGCAAAACGACTCGAAATATGAGACTCTAGAGCACTGATTAGATACAGTGGATACAGTCTCTCTATACATATAAGGGCTGAGAGAGAATGGAAGGGTCCGAGCAAAAAATGAGCCAATTTAAGTGGAGCTAGGTCTAAAAAGTAAGTGCGTTCGTAGTAGTACGAGTAGTAGGTAGCCTTTTAAGTTTTTACAATCGCTTGTTTCTTCGGTTGTACTGAACACGTCGCAACAATTATTCCATTAGAGGATCAGAGAACTGTTAATGCCAAATGGTATACAACAATTTATTTGCCAACGGTCTTCGATGAAATAAGGGAAAAGAACAAAAAATGTCGCATCCATAGACTTAAAATAAAATATAGACTGAGCATCTCATTCATAAATAGCTGGAACATGCGGTCAGACAATATCTTGTTATTGTTGTGTTATTGTTTTAGGTTATAACGAGTGCGACACGAGCGATAGATAGGTTGTCTCTGTCGTAACGGTCGTTCCCTGACGACTCTGCCGAGAAACACAACACTGTCTTTTATCGTTTCTCAAGTACACCTGAACTCTCCGTCTAATAGCCGGGCAATTTTTTTATTTTAATGAAGCTATAATTAAATTAAAAATACATCGTATTTAAACTTTTTTATATTTTATTAAGATTTAGGACAGGTTTTTTAAATAAAAGTTTAGAAAAACGTTTTAGAGTCCAAAAGGATAAAAATAATAAAATACACGTTATAGAAGAAATTTTATAATCGAAATTATGTAATTTTTGAAATTAATAATAAATTATTAATTTTAGTCAAACATTTACAACCCCTAATATTAATCAAAACAGGATTTATTCCACAGACATAATAGAATCGGCGACAGGGAGAGAAAAAAAAATTATTGTTGTAATTTTTTTCAGGTTAAGTGATGTCTTATGTAAATTAGAGAAAACATAAATCTGTTCCATTAAAACAAGGAAGATGATAGGAAGTGGATAAAATGAAAACTACATTTATTTAACTCGGTACTATCTTTATTATACAACAAAGAAAAGAAAAAAACTAGATTTAGCATGTTAGTATATGACATAAATTAGGATTGATTGACGCATTCAATTGTTTTTGGTCACTTCCTGTTTCACCGGAAATGACTATAACTTTTAATTTTTAAACGGCACCCTCGGTATATTTCTACTTTATTCGATAGAAAATGACACTCTGATTAGAATGACATATCATATGTCAACTTTTGGCATTTTCGCATATGGTTTAATTGTAATTGTAACACGCGGTTCATAACGACAATTTGACCCGAAATACCAAGCGTGTGGTATCAATATATCATAAAAAAATGCTTTTTCCAAATATGCTAATGAGTCACCCTTATTCCATTTAAGAAAATTGATATATGTATGATTAAAAATACGATTTGTACATCTTTTAACCGGCCTAGAAAAGACACGAAACCCATTAGACGATCAAAACTATTTTTCCAAGGCTCCTTGATTAAAACTTAGTGTTTTTAACAACACTATGGCACCCTGGATTGAAATTTAAAATACGATTTGTTTTTAAGCGACAATGTCAAAAGTTGACATATGATATGTTATTCTATTCAGAGTGTCATTTTTTATCGAATAAAGTAGCAATATACCGAGGGTGCCTTTAAAAACCAAAAGATGTAATCATTTCGGTGAAACAGGAAAAGACCAAAAACAATTGAATACGTCAATAAATCCTAATTTATGTCATATACCTACTAACATACAAATCTGTTTTTTTATCTGAAAAAATAAAAAAGTTATAGGGGGTGAGCCACTTTTGAGACCACCCGGTATATTAAAAAATATTGTTTCATCATGTAATATCATTTTAAAATTCTTGTATGTTATTTTAGATTCTGAAGATAATTTTAGAATAAACCGGAATATATTTTTAATTAAAACATTATTAATTATTAACAGGGTTATAATTATGATTTTGTTACAATGTAAGTAAGTAAATAATGTAATGTAAGAGAAAAAATTCAGATTTTACATTTTACTAAAATA
Source organism: Sitophilus oryzae (assembly GCF_002938485.1). Taxonomy (NCBI): domain Eukaryota; kingdom Metazoa; phylum Arthropoda; class Insecta; order Coleoptera; family Curculionidae; genus Sitophilus; species Sitophilus oryzae. The sequence continues at coordinate 2,839,990 of NW_022147419.1, read as the reverse complement.
TTATCTAAATAAGCGCCTTTCTACAACAACGCCACTGACTCCCAATGGGTAAATTGAGAGCTGCCTACCGGTCAAAAGTCGTTTCAAGACTTAAATGGATTATTTAAGCAAAGAATATTTTAATACCCATATTCTTTGATTTAAGTCAAATTTCTTGCAAATTTGGCACTGGCGAACCATATTTTATATTTTTTGAACAGAAAAAGTCAATAAAATAAACACTTAAGGACTACAAGCTAAGAAAATGCGTTAATACAGCTGGGGAGATAGCGGCAACAAAGCTTTACCACACACGTGCGACACGTACTACCCGTACTACAAGGTAATAAATGAATGAATAGGCTCCCTCGCCTCTAATCGGTGTTGTCATATTGTAAAGAACTTATCCTTATTAAACAGTATCCGACTTATAATTTAGTAGTATAAGGACTATTTAATACATCTATGGAATATTAAAACCTACTTTATTAAACTGTAGTATTAATATCTCAATATATGTGTATAACAAGAAAAAAAAATTGATAAATTGATAATATTAAAGACGTGACAACATAGGCTGGATGAGGAAGACTCGGTCGACTGTACCCAGAAGTAAACATGTGTACAAAAAAGGTTGTTTGTCCGCGTTGAGATGTAAATAGTGTAGTCTATATTTTATTTTAAGTCTATGGTCGCATCATTCATCATCACAAAAATGCCAGGTCCCATAAAGCAAGTCAAACAACTGAATATTTGAAGGAGAACAACATCGAATTAATGTCTCATTGCCCGTATTATTACCTTATGACTTCTTCTTGTTCCCCACTGTGAAACAAAAGATGCGCGAACAGCGATTTTCATCACCTCAAGAAGCTGTTGAAGACTTTTAAAACCATGTTTCTACGATATCAGCTTCAGAGTGGAAAAAATGTTTCCAGAATTGAGCGTATGCAAAAATGTATACCTTAAGGACGAATGTTCGAAAAGCTATAAAACACATTGTTTAGAATTTGTTCGTTTCTGTTTCACTTTTTGTAAAAAAGTAAAAAAAACAACCTACGTATGTTAGAGCCAAAGACATTATAAATATAGACCGAACATCTCATTCACAAATACTCGTTGGTAGTGTATCAAACATTCCAATGTGTCAAACAAGGACAGAAGAGACAGAGAAGTCTAAAATTTCCGACCCCGGCAACTAGGCTCATTTGGATTGTTCTAATGGCCAGTGGCGTATCGTTTTTTGGAACGAATTTAATTAGTAAAGTAAAAGTAAAGTAATTAGTAAAATGTTTACTCCATATTAATATACTACATTAACACTTTTTCGTCAGGTAAGTTTTATTATAAGGTCTAATATAATAATATAATTAATATCCCACATATACTTATGATGAAACATTAGTAGGTAGTTTTCGAAAATCACTCCAACGTCGATTTTCAATTTAAACTTTCAGTTAATTCTATATAAACTTTCAGTTACTTTTGAATATTTACAGGGTGACTCAGGCTTCCGAAACAGTTCTATATTAGGTTTGTGGTTGGTGACTTTTCTTTCAATTTTATTTTCAGAATATGGAGGCAATGGTAAAGCACATTTTAGACATTTTTGTAAACATAGGTGGCCGGAACATATTTTCAAACTAAAGTTGTAGATTTGCCATTAAATTTCCATTCCAGAAATACCTAGGGTTGCCACCTGTCCTTTTTTGAAAAGGACAGTCCTTTTTTGGAATAACTTGTCCTTTTGACTTTTTTGACTTAAAAAGTCATTTTTATTTACGTATTTTCCCTGAGAAAATTACCTACAGCAAACAGAAATATTATTTTCGTCCAAATTTAATTAGAGATGTTATAAAACTTATAAATAATTTTTTCTTGTTTAAAATAGGCAACATTATTTAGAACTTCCCATTTAATCTCAAATGATAATTTAGGTTTTTTACCTTTTTTGATCTTAAAAAGAACTTTTTAAAATTAGTAATTAGTAACGATTTAGTTAGTTCGCAATCCATAGCTTCCTGTAAAGTACTGTGTAATAGATGTTTAATCTTGTATTATTAATAACTTCCTATACCCAAAATAAATATTTCTTGAGAAAATTGTGTTTTTTTGAAAATATAAGACAATATTTGATTCTTTCGGTCTTCTTCTTGTATTATGATGGCTCTGATACGAGACAATTACCTTTTAGTCTCTCAATAGAAGGCATTTATCACTAAAAGTGTCAAATCTGTGTGCTACAGTATGGGATTTCTGTCGCATAATAATGAATATTACGTTTATTTACAAATCCATTACTTTTAAAGTTAGCTTCATCAGACAATCAAATTTTAGTTAAATGTCCCAATCTTCATGAACTGTATTAAGCATATGTATTGCGGTTTGAATCACCCCGAGAATCACCCTGTATGTTGACAAAAATATTTTGAAAATGTGCGTTGCAATGGCCCCCATCTTATGTAAAAAATTAAAATAAAAATTACAAACCAAAAACGTAATAGGTAAAAAGCTTTTTGGAGGCCTGGGTCACTCTGTATATAGGTATGTATAAAACTAGTAGCCTAAGAATTGTTTACAGTTGGTCCCATTCTAAAAAAGGAACACACCGTACAAATAACTCTAGGAAGAAGTATTTGTACGGTGGTAAAAAATTGTTTAAACGAGGCCGAAGGGCAGATATAATAATGCAATAAAATGTAAAAAAGGGCGAGTAAACACCTTTGTTTGTTTGTTGAGCAAAATTCCTTTAGAATATCGTATATAATGACCAAAATATGACGCAATTTTAAGAAAAAAAATGTCACTTTCTGGCTAATAATAAAGTTTCAAATGCAACGTTTATATTCAAATTTGTTATGATCTACAACAGTTAAGTAGTAATTGAGACGAATTATAATTACCGGCTACTACGTTCTTGTTTTAATAGCTCAAAATTCAACAAATATAATTAAAAATTATTTTAATTGTGAGAGGCTCCCTTGTGAGACGCCTATGTACGGCGATTATGGCGCGGCGGAAACAACAATACCTACCTGTGAAAAGACAAATTCTGGGCAATTTGAGCTTATTTTTCCACACATTTGACACTGTCGTACCATATTGAAAAATTCTCAGATTCAAAAGTACGTTAAACAAAAGCAAAAACTACTGAAAAACACTGAAAAGTTCACTTCGAACTTGATTCCGACTTCAAACATACCGTAAGCTAAACGTAGTACGCTATAACGGACCAAGGGCCGTCGCGAGGGGTGGTGGGACGGACGGCTCATTTCATTCTGGAAGATTAGCAGCGACGTTGCCAATAGTTCTAGACGTCTCAGCACATTAAACAGTAAACATGTCCTTTAATAGTAACGCATATATCCTCTGGTTAATAACCATATTATTACGCATGCTTCTTTAAAAATAAACTATTAATTTAATTACAAAATTGAGATTTATTGATATCCGGTGAAGGTTTTAAAGTCACCTTTTCTGCAAATCAAACTAAGTAGATAGGCGCAAATTTGAGATGTGGCAATGTCGCCTTCTCTATCTCAGTTGGTTTTTACAGTACGTAGTCAACCTCCGATTGTTTGATCGGGTTAAAATGTAAAATGTGATATCTGTTCTTCCTAAATCTATGGTTAGAGCCTTCCTTATTGCCAGTAATTCTGCATGAGGAATGTTATTGGAATGATGTTTGAACAGTTTAAATTCTCTTTCATATAGTTACCATGAACAAATGCATAAAATGAGTTATTATCTGTGACTGATCCATCTGTAATCTGTATAGATTATTTGGTTTTGGGAGAATTCCGAGGTAGAAAACTCGAAACGACAGACAGACATGGAGAAATGACATCGGAAGACGTCGAACGTTGTAAACCAGTTAATAGAAAAACAATTTAAATATTAGTTTAGTTTATACTATAAAAACATAGATGTTACGGTAGGTACTTCGATATTTCTTTTTACGATATACGCATCCCTAACTTCAAAACGATTCAAACAAGGCAAAGGGATTCTAACTAATCGTCTAGTTCTCACCTGGACCACCGGTCAGTCCATCCAATTAACGGCTATCGCAAGCAAGCCGTACCACCACTCCGGTACAAAAATTTCTTAATTCCCGCTCACCGAAACCCTCGCAACGCTCCTAATTAATATAAATGGCTCCGAAGGACCGCACCTGATTAATGTTCTAGTCGTTTAATTTAACCTAAATAAGGTTTGTTAGAGGAGAGAAAATGTTGGGGGGATGGTACGGGGGTGAGAAGAAGATAAATTGAGAAAAGGTTCTACCGAATAGTAAGAAATATTTTATTATGAAGAAACATTTTCAATTATCAATCATCATTGTTTCCTGATATGTTAGTTAGGGAGCAAGATCAAGACTAGGTTCTAAATTGGGACAAATGTTCCCATTCCACAAGGATATGGGCGACTGTCACGAGACTCTGACAAAACTCTGACATATCTCACATAATGGACAAAAAAATGCTCGTAATTAAATATTTGTGTGAAAATTTCCAGTGACCCCCACAATCGTTAATTTGGCAAATTTGTTTTGATAGTATACAGGGTTGTTCACCACATTCGACACGGAGTATTGTAGCTAAATGAGTAGATTTTTACAAATTGTATGTTTTGGGTTCGTTGAAGAACTATTAGAGCTACAATTTAAAAATATTTTTACAAGATACAGAGTGTCCCAAATAAATAAAAAACATCAAAATTGCATTTTTTTAAATAGAACACCCTATATATTATTACATTTTTAGTTTCTACGATTAAAATAAAGGTAAATTTGATTAAGGTTTATCATACTTAAACCTTACCGTTTTTGAAATATTTTCAATTTTGTGAAATTGCAGTAAAAATTTTAAGGCTTCATTTCTCCATTGCTATCAGAGTCTTTAACACTAAATAATTACTGAAGTTTATTTATTGATCAGTTATTGTGTTGCAATAATAAAAATAATATTACCTCATACAGAGTGTCTAAAAGTTTATTTTAAATAATTTCTAGCTTTAAACAGCAATAACTTGTTTAATTTAAATGGAACACCCTGTATATTTTAGGAAAATCAGATGCACAATTTAATTGCTTATCAAACTGTATTATACCATTTTTACCTATTCCTTCAAGTTTTCGTAGAAAATGCATTTTCCTTTAATTTAAACCTCATTTATCAATATACCCATGGAATATTGACATTTTAGATTGTTTTTACAGCAACAAAGGTACAATATGTACATGTGGTAAAAACGATAATATTACTAGCCCATTTGTATACAAAAAGAAAACTATTTAAATCTTTATAAAAGAATATGCCATTAATCACCATTATTTCCGCCCAAATATTAATTAATTACATACTTAATTGTGTTAGTTAATAAATTATTCTAAATAAATGTGGATTTGAATCAGAAGTCAATATTATATATAATAAGTTATGAAAAAAAATAAAACAAAATTTTTAAGGCTTTTTACCACATTGTCTAATACACATTATTTTTTACAATTATTATTAATCAATGGAAACAGTCAATTAATGTAGTTTGAATACTGGAATACATATTAATTGGTCTGCTTTAACAAATATTTAAACAGTTTTTTTTTATTTTTTAATAAAATAAAAGAAACTATATCGACAATATTAGTATCTGAGCACTTTAAAAATTTGTTACATCTTTAAAAATAATCTAAAATGTCAATATTCCATGGGTATATCGATAAATGAGGTCTAAATTATAAGAAAATGCATTTTCTACGAAAACTTGAAGAGATAGGTAGAAAATGGTATAATTCAATTTGACAGACAATTAAATTGTGCATCTGATTCTCATAAAACATACAGGGTGCTTCATTTAAATTAAACAAGTTATTGCCGTTTAAAGCTAGTAATTATATAAAATGAATTTTTAGACACTCTGTATAAAGTAGTATAATTCTTATTATTGCAACACAAAATTTAGTAAATAGAAATACTTCAGTACAATATTCGTAAATAATAATAATATCTTTAAAAATTTAAACATGCCTAGAAAAATAAAGCATTTACTGTACGTAAATACTTCAAAACGGTAAGATTAGATGCGGTAAACCTTAATCAAATTTACCTTTATTTTCATCGTAGAAACTAAAAATGTAATAACACACAGGGTGTTCTATTTAAAAAAATACAACTTTGATATTTTTATTTATTTGGGACATACTGTATCTCGTAAAAATATTTTTAAATTGTAGCGCTAATAGTCTTTCAACGAAACCAAAACTTAAAATTTGTAAAAATCTAATCGTTTAGCTACAATACTCCGTGTCGTATGTGGTGAACAATCCTGTATTTTATTTTAATTTTAATAAGGGGACCTAATAAAGTCAACTTCCAGGTCCCACGTCGGTCTTACCCGATAAATTAACACGAACTCCGTCCCTGTCCGGAGCTAGTTAATTAAATAACGAACACGCCAAACGAGAGAAAGAGAGAAGAAAAGACCAACAAACACACACCCTGCATCTACTAACAATGTAGAAATAAAAGAAGAGCGAGTAGGTATATAGGAGGACGATCGGCCAGTTTTGTACGTACGAATGTCGGATTAATGTATTTTTCCGAGAATCCGGCAATTAATTGGTTCGATTTTGTTTTATTGTCGGAATTCGAGTTTTAATTGTCGTCGTTTCGGGTCGCTGCTAGTTAGAGGATGTAAGTCCGGTTTGCTCGGAGGCAACGCTGTGTTTTTCTTGTCTTTTTTGTTGGTTTCTTCAGAAAGTTTTCTGTTTTTTTTTTATTTGGGACACCTGGTGATAATAAGAAATATGTAGCCACCAGAAAGTAAGCCGTGTGGTTTAATATAAATAAAAGGATAACTGAATACTTTACTTGCCTATGAAAAGATAATTCGGAGACCTTTATGTTAGAACTTCCACACACCAAACACTTTCTATTCATTTTACGAGGACTTAAAAAAGTCCAACGAAAAAAAAATAGAAATATAATTATTGCACAAGTTTAAAATTAACTTATCACTGAACACACTTGGATCCTTCGCTATATAAAAATGATCGATAAAAGAGTAATTAATACAATTAAAAAAACGCAGAAACAAGCGTCGTTACACAATGGAAATAAGATTATGACAATACATAGATAAATGCAACAAGTTTAGATTGGAAAGCCCGTAAAAATTTTAGGTCGCAAAATTATTATGGGTCGCGACCGTTATACGCGATCTGGCGCTACTATAGCGGTCGCTAAGAACAACGGCAAAAAAAACAGAAATAATTTTCTCTTGTCACAGTCAGAATCTTCAAAAATCATAATAATCTTTCAAAATCTAAACCGCTCTCATTAAAGAAATTCCGAAAAGTGTTTATAGCGTCCATTTTCAAAGTATTTATTGCTATCTTGTGAGTTTGGTTTCAAAAATTCAAGTTTTATTTACTCAACCGGTGATAATTGTGAAAATAGCGCCAAAGAGTAATTAATACAATTAAAAAAAAACGCAGAAACAAGCGTCGTTACACAATGGAAATAAGATTATGACAATTAAAAGTTGGTTTCCATAACAATGTATAATTTGTACTTTCTAAATCGTATAATATTGTAATTTTTTAGGAAATACGTGCAACTTTTAATGCGCATGTGCAAAGTAAGGTCCTCGGAAAAGACAAACCTATTGAACTTTTTCTAAATGCAATAAAGAAGATTTGAAATGGCATATCGTGATGTTGGAGACATCGTTTTTAATGCTAATCGTATGGCGTTTATGTATCCACGTATATAGTCTGTGAAACGAAGAACTTTGAATTTAACAGTTCCCGCGGGCTTTTCTAGTGTTAATTTTATTAGGCCATATTATTACGTTAGCAACTTGCGGCCATGCTGACGCAATGCCGTCTCTAATAGAACAGCCTCGGAACGAGATTTATGACGTCACGCTAGTTAGATACTACGGATTAATAAATATGTATTAATAAATAAATATATAAATGACCGAATGCGGTAAAACCTAGAATAAGCGCACTAAACCTAGGATTTACCAAAAGCATTAACTAATTAGGTTAGCCTGGTTATTTAAAGGGTGTTAATGCATTGGTTAGCCTCAAGAACAGTTAACCTAATAGGACTGCTCATTCAGCCAAAAGTGTCCGCCAGGTGCATGCGAAAACTACTCGCTTCGTGACGTCATTGTAGTCCTTGTCATGGTTATTAGTCCTTATCCGGCAACCAATAATACACACACGTGCATTATTGGTTGCCGAATGCAAAACGTTCATTATTTAGTTTATTTATTTAAACACCTTATATGTACGCAGTATAGAAAATTAACTGTATAAATCGTATTAAATATTCGGATAATGCATTTTTAAGAACAGCAGTTGCCAGCATCACCTTTTGCAAGCATTCTTTTTAGAGTACTTCCATATTTTGCTTTAAAATAATTAATAAACAAAATCGTGGGCACTTAGTATGCACTTTGTCATAATCCACAACACAAAATAAACGTATTTATACACTCTATAGCTCTAAAAACTTTAAAGACACCTTTTTCACATTTAAAATTGACAAAATAACTAACTCAAAATTTCTCGGCTGTTATTTTTATAAGTTTACCATAGGCAACTAATAATACACACTATCATGACAAGGCTTTGACAAAGACTACAATGACGTCACAACTGTCAGCTGAAGCGCGGGAAGAGGCGAACGTACGTCTTATGAGGATGAGCAATCCTATTACCGTTTACCGTTCTTGGGTTAGCCTGGTTATTTGGAGGGAATTAATGCATTGGTTGGCCTGGTTATTTGGGGGGTTAATTAATTCCGAGGCTGTTCTATTAGAGACGGCATTGGTCTGATATTTAGAAATGTCAAAAGCTGATGACATTTTACCTTTGACAATTATTTGATTTCGTGTTGATTTTTTCAAGAAGAGGAAGAACTGTCACTTGTTTTATTATTTTCCTTTTCTATTTCACGAAAGTAAAAAGAGTTACCTATCTGATTCGTTCAGGCACTCAATTTAAAGAATATCAGTAACTTTTTTGACAGAGGGATTTTATATTTGCCATGTTGGTAAAAAATAACGGTCAAAATTCAAAGTTATTTATTTTATAGACTATATAAAAAGTATATATGTAATATGATCTATATAGAATTATACCAGCTAGTGCACGCCGGTCGTTGGGAGCGTAGAAAATGCAAATGCAATTTTGAACTGTCCAAATATTGGTTCCCCTGTTGATTTTAGAGCGGGGTCGTAAACGTCAAATACCTATGCCAAATTTGAACAATTTTGGACAAGCCAATCTTAACTCATTTAAAAAAAACCTACAACTATTTTTAAATTAAAACTCAACAGGTAACAATGCAACACCAGGCAAATGCCAACATAACTTAAGTTGTCAACCTTTCATGTCCCTTGAAAAGACTTCTGGCAAAGACTTTTTTTCAAAGAGGGTTTTTCGCCACTGAAAGAAAATCCACAAAATAAAAAAGTTATTTTTTGTAAAGACCAGTACGTTGCACAGTGCTTCGAACATATGGCTCTAGAGAACAAAAATCCAAAACTTCTCTTTTATTGTAAGCAATTTATTCAAACTAGGTTTATTTGACACAAATGATGAGTACTCTCATTGTACTAAATGATGATGTTCTTAGTCCGTTTATGAAAAAAAAATCTTATAAATAATAATAATGTTGGAGTTGTGTTCCATCTAAGCAAATAATAAGTTATAGTATGAAAACGGTGTAAGTATTAAATAAATTCCTGTGATATAAAAGAATTGAAATAACATTAGAATATGATTCCTACAATATAAGCCTAATATAAGATAAAAATGTTTTTCTTTAATGAAAAAGAAACATTAATGTTATATTTAATTAAAAAAAACTTAAGATACTATAAATTTACTTTAGGACAACAAAATGCATAGATCGTAACTACTCTGATTCAGGAGAATCACTGCTGACAGAATCTTCTAAATTTATAGTATCTAAATCACAGGTAGATGAAGTATCTCACATATAAGATATTTCTGTACATCATTTTCTAATATGTTACTTTTTCGCGTTGTTACTGTTCATTTTGTCGCTATGAGGGGTTCGGATGTTAATAGTTACCTCTTTAATAGACCATATCCATATATTATTTTTTCCTTTTCTTGGGTATGAGATTATATAATAAATTGAAAGATGGGGGGATACTTTTTTTATGCGACGTTTCGCTCCAACATAGTGGGCTTTTTCAGGCACAAGTGGTGTCTCATTTGACTGGAAGGTTCATCAATATCTAATAAGAACATATTATTTGAAATACAAATAATTTTGAGTTCTAGTCTTTATGATCAAGCCAAGTATTAGCCAGATCGGCATTGCTTATCAATTTTACTCCATCTGAAAAGTATTATAAAATAAACTTCGTCGCAAGCAGACGCAGGTGAACTATACAAAAATTAAAAGTGTATGAATATGGCAACAAAAATATTCAATAAATACGATATGTTTTTTTAAATGCCTTTTTGAAGTTTGAAAACGTAAAGTTTTTATACCCATTTAAGAATCATCTTAAAAAATAAATAAAAACTAAACAATCACGAACTTGTTTAGAAATAAATTTAAAGTACATACCTTGTTTAACAATATCCATAGTGGCTTTCAATTAAGTACGTACCGTTTAACTCCATGATATACAGAACTACTATGAATGTTATTCTTTTCACTGATGAGATAATGATCGCAAAATTTATTTTTAGTGAAAATATTTGCTAACAAAAACGCTGTTTATGAAAAATAATATACAGGATGGTTGAACATTGCTATAAGTATAAAATTATATATTCAGATATTAGTAAATTTTAACTTATTTTTTGATTTTTGTCCATGGGACGAAGCACTGTGCGTTGGCTCAACGGAGATAATTCACTCAGTTATAATTTAAACCCAAAATATATACACAGAGTACCAATAATACCTTTTCAGCTACTTACAGATATCTGTAGATGATCTAAAAGTGGCGTGTGAACCGGCCGGCTGACGCAGAAATAAAAACGTTTAAAAATTTAATATATATTTATTAGGGGGCTTTGTGTTTTGGGTGCCCGGTCCGTGGTACCTTTGTTCGTCATCAATGGGCCTCCCGCCGCGTTAAAAATTGTACCATTACCGCGTAATCTAACCATCGTGCCGGACGTATTCTTTCCAACGCGCTGATCGATATATGGGTTTGACGGATGGCGAGGTAAACAATCGTTTAGAAGGTGTCAGCACTTCGGACATAATAACAATATTTGCAAGGAGAGAAGACAAAAAATTAATAGATCATCATGTAGATAATAAATAGACGAATCTGCTAAAGCCATTTACTAACAGTCATATAGATATGTAATATTTATCTAATAGACTATTTAATTTATTTGGATGCTGTCTGTTAAAATATTCCTCGACAGTCTTTATTTTCTTCATTACATATTTACATTACATTTGTTTCGTATTTATTTTCTTCTTTGATTTTCTTCATCCATTTCCCTCACTCATCTTTCTCTATATTTCTGCATTTCTGCAACCTCTTTAGGTTTTGGTAAGATACTAATGTTAAAATAATCTTCGTTCATATCACTTTTTTTTGACAACATCAATTAAAATATTCTGTTTAGTGCCCAGAGACTTTTACCTCGGAATTCAATTACTGTGAATGAATTAATGTAAAATCTTCTGTATTATGTTTCATAGATAAAATACTAAAATGTTTACCCATTTTTTTTGTTGCTCTTATTTTTTTATTTTAATAATATTAATAAATTCTTAGTTATTTCCTTCTTCATTTTTAGATTTTTACGTAAATTTTACGTAAATGAATGAATCTAATACATAAGCTATAGCTATACCTATCTACTTATATTCTAATCATTGAAATGTTGATTGAAATCGGATTATACAGGGTGGCGCGTCATATAAGAAGCCGTTTTTGCAAGGAGAACAAAAGTGAAATGTTGTGAGCTTATGTAAGTCAATTTAAAGCATTTTCTAAAATTATATAGAGTTCTACAGTGTTCTACAACTATTGTTGTATTTTAAAGTTTATAGTATATATATATATATATATATATATAGTATGGTCGTATAAAAACGGCGTCAGCAATGGCTATGAAATGACAGTCGATCACATTTCCCATATAAATTTACATGAAAATGACAGCGATTTTCATTTCATAGCCATCGCTGACGCCCTTTTTATTCGATCATACGGTATATTTTGTTCTAGTGGACCGCTTTTATTGATTTTTTAAGCAATATGTAGCCAAGTTATTTGAATTTTTTGTATCTCCTTCTAAATTAAAAATAAAATTCCCCATCTGTTAATTATATGAGGGAAAACAAAATGTTGATATTTTGATGAAGGTTTGAGACACCCTGTAGAATATGTTAAAACAGCAAGAAATTTAAAAATCATTTTATCATTTAGATACATCCTTTCTCGATAATTTGTTTTTTTGTTCATCTCATTAGCTTTATTTATCTTGGAAATATTCGCTTTTGAAGAAGACACTAACATTTTTTCATAATTTTTACATTAAATCCATGTCTTTGCTTTTGGCTTTGGTCCTAGTCAACAGTCAACTGGTCCCAAAGCAGGTCTTCTTGACATAAGATTTGCTTCATTTAGTCTTCTTATAGCCCGTTAAGAAAAACTGGCAAACGGCGGCGGCGGTCGATCGTCTCGATTAGAAGTTCTCATACAAAGGTTCCTGGAAAAATATTTTTGAAATATGTACTACCATTAAACACACAAGGTGTGGAGTGAAAATCTCAAATAGGAATCCTGATACTGAGCTTTTTCGGAACAGAGCAATCTTGTATGTATTCATTTGTATATGTGTGTTTATTTAAATACCAAAGAGAAAGCAACGAATTTAAATGGGTAAACTTTGTAATATATCTTATTAACAATGCAAAAAGTTTTATAAAAATTCGTTTACAGTAAATGAATTCCGAGGTTTGTATCCCATAGGGCTTAAAGCACTCGACTACTAGTAGTTTCTGTAAGGCTTGATCTAGCTAGAAAAGGAGCGAACACTCCACTAACTGGCCCAGAAACGTACTGCTTCCCAAGTGGAAACCAACTCAAAAACCTGGAAGTATCCATTCGTAACCTGGAATGGGAATCCCCCAACGGTCTAAGACACTCGGAGAAGTTTCTCTGGATTTACGACCTAGAAAAATCAAAGAATTTATATGATTCAAGTAAGAAAAATGTAACGTTTTTAGTTCGTTACATGTTTTTTTATAGATAATATATGATGTCTGGCCTATCATCACCGGATTCCGTATCGTTCAGGCCTGATAATTTATTTGGCATGCTTAGCGTAATTTTTACGTTCCCTAGTCGCCAACCCTGCTATCGTTTCACTGTTCTGTGGAGGCGCGCGCTGTCAAGATCCTTGTTATATGTCAAAGCGCCTCTCTGCGTTTTAACCTCACTTGATTTTTGGCCAGTTTGCGGCACGGTTGCAAATCCTACTTTTAGAAATGGCAATTTAAATCTTGCTGCAAATTCTGAATCAGCTGCCATTTCGAAGCTACAGGTAAAGATGAGTTATTATCTTTTATAGATTCGATATTATTATTGAATATTTTTAGGGTAGAGTTTTGGATTGACCCACCTTAACTCGTATTTGTATTTTGCTGACACGTTGGTGTACTTTTGCTGTTTTCCTCCAGAATGGTAAATGGAAGAAAGGACAGTTCTTTTGTTTATTATTGAGCCCTCGGAAGTGTTTCGAGGTAGGTTTATTTTGTTTATTAGACCTTGTTTGGTTTTTTAAACAAGAGTTTCGTATTTTTAGGGTCTTATGGACGGACTGTGTCCAAGGTACGGGCATTATCCAAGGTCCTAGTAGTATCCAAGGTACGGACTATTTCCAAGGTTATAGTCCTAGGTTACGGTCCAAGGTACGGGTAGTGTTCCGTTGTACCATTATCCTATGTCCGAATGTCCTGTGGACGAGTGTCCCCAGTAGGAATGATTTTTCTTACATATAAAGTGTCCCAGCGTGGATGTAGCTTGAGCCCCATGCTGCTTCGTTCCCATCTATAAGCTAGTTAGTTACGGCTGTATCAATTCATGGTGTCCTCATTCTGGCCCCTTTTGTTGTATTGGATGGCCGAGTACAGAGATGCGAGCCCACCTCACGCTGTTACTGTTTGAAGCAAGATTACATAAAGAACAGCTAAGTGTAGATTTAAGTTCTAGTTTTACATTTAACATTTAAAACATTTTCAGTCTTAAACAGTAACGTACATCTTAAGTAATATCGTACAGACTATGTTTAGTGGTTAGATTGTTAAGAACATTCTTGTCGATTTAATATTTAAAATATGATTTAGATCTTAGGTTTCATTACATTACGTCTTGTAATGGTATTACTTTCATAGATATTTAGTACAACTCTTAACACCATTTTTCTTGACATATAACCACTATATATTTATTAGAATTCTACAATGTCATGTACCAGCAAAAAACATCATGAAATATAGTCATTAGTTTTAAGTAATATACAACTGTGTTTTCTTTCTCTGTACATGCCTGGCGCCCAATATCTATTTTTTTTTTTGTTTATTGTTATTAATTAGTTTTCTATCCAGTGAAATACCTTATCCACGACTGCTCTCCGATGAAAAGCTGCCGTTCGCAGTGGTAATGTTTATAAAAAAACGCTACAAGAATCTTAGGACTGTCACGAGGTGTTTAACAAGACACTATCACTTCAGTGAACATCTCTGTAGATTGAAGCTAAGAAACATCGTCGAATGTAGATTCTATGAAGAATGGGGAAACACCAGAACACCTCATCACTGAGTGCGCCGAGACGGCAACCATTCGTGCCATAACCTTTGGTACGATTGATATCGGAGATGGAAAACTAACCTCTGTAAAACCGTCTAAGATACTGGCTTTTATCAAAGTCCTGAGACTGTATGATGAGTAATAACTCTAGAAAGGGGAACACAATAGATCTATAAGGTTGCGGTGATTAAACGGAAGAGGTTTTGACATGTAATTTTTTATGTTTTTTCTTTTTCTTTTGTAACTTCCTTTATGTACACACAGAATAATAATTTTTTGATGTAAAAGATTTGAAAAAAGCAATAAAATTAATTTCCGAAATTTCTGCATTTTCGACGCTGTTAACCCTGTCACCGCCATTATTAATAGCTCTTACCCGGTGGTCAAAATAAATCTATATTCCGTGGGAGATCCAGTAAATAATTCTGAGGAAAACGCCACCGGTGGATTTTCATAAATAAGCGTTTTGTATGTGGCGTACTTGGCGCTGCGAGCTGAATATTGACGCGCAACCGCCGGTGCAACACAAGCAATTATAAAGAAATTCTTGTCAATCGTTTTGAGTTATGGGTGTCGAAGTTCGGGCGTGAGAAGAAAGAAGATGGCGTGCGTGACTGACACCTTTTTCGGACGTTTCTCAAAATTAAAAGAATGTATGTACAAAAATTAAAATACATGAATAGGAATTAAGATAAAAATGACGAACCTTGAAGGGTTATAAATATTCTGTAATTTAAATAACTTTGTTTCTTACTGAATTAATATAAGCTTATATCGTCTTGGTAGGCGACCACCACAGAGTCGTAGAATCAGAATAATCCTTGATATTCGACTAGAAAGACTAAAATTGATCAGGAAACAAATAACAACTAGAGTAAACACCAACACACTAAAAGAAAGATCCAATGAATATGAATAGCTTCTGGACAGAATACAAAAAATAATAGTAGGCAATAATAGAAGCCCTAGTGAAACAAGGCATTGACAGGACTTGACATCCCCGAAGCTGCTTACAGCAACACTAGAAGAAACAAAGACATTAAAATCTACGGGAAGAAATCTTTCGTCAATTGGACTGGCCCAACAAAGAATTAAAAATAGATGGAGAATATCTTAACCAACTAAGATTAGTTGGTTAAGATATTCTCCATTGTTGGCTAAGATTCCATTGTTGGCTAATAGTCCTAATTGTCAATAGTCTGAAGAACTACAAGGACAAAATAACGAACTAAATACAGCCAGCAATAAAGTAGGTCTCAAATTGAATTTTACAAAAACTAAAGTAATGTAGAATAGAACGAACTAGTCGATAGAAAAGACATTCTAATAAATAATACAACACTAGGAATAGTAGAAGAATATACAGGGTGGTCCGAACTGTATTTCGGAAACTTCGGCAGCATATTCTGCAGATAAAAATAAGTAAAAAAGTGCGTATAAATGTATGTCCTAAAATGCTTAGTTTCGGAGATACAGGGTGTAAAAGTTTCATTTTTATTTCGATTTTTTCAAAATAATTTATGAAGTAACGTCAATATATGGATGAAAATTGGTATCTGGGAGGTTTTTATATGGGAAATTTGATTTTAATAATAGGCTAGGAAAAACCGTAAAATAATCGAGTGGATACGACAAAAGAACCAGGTAATAGATGTCATCCGCAGAATCAAATCACTCAATTGGCAATGGGCAGAACACCTAGTAATAAGGACGGGCATATAAATTTTCTAATACCGAACATTTACCAAATTGTATAAATTAAATTTAACGCTACGTTCTATTGATTTATGTGGTAATTAATCCTTAATAAGCTGGATTTAAAACTATTTCATTTTACAGCCAATCAAACGAGGTATTCGCCTTTAAACATATTTTGTTTTTATTCCCAAAAAGAGCGACAAATTTTTCCATTTTATGTCCACACATAAAACCGTTGAACGGGTTCACATCAGGGTTGGGTAATTTTTAAGTTATTACATTGTATGGTTTGTGGTATGGTAAACTATATTATCGGTTTTTTTAGTTAAAATGTGTTTTGATGAATATGACTGTATCTTTTTGATTTCAAGTAAATATTGTAATTTATTTTCTGTTAGATTTAAATTTCCTGTAAGATTCGACAAATAAGAATATCAAATACTGCTTCAAAAATTTCGTCGAGAAACAACGGCGAATGCAGATTTTGTGGGGAAAAATGGGGAAACACCAGAACACCTTATCACTGAGTGCGCCGAGACGATTACCATTCGTGCCATGAACCTTGGTACGTCTGATGTCGAGGATGGAGAGCTGGCCTCTGTGGAGCCGTCTCAGATACTGGCTTTTCTTAAAGCCCCGAGACTGTATGATGAGTTATAACTCGTTATAACTCAAGAAAGGGGAACACACAATAGATCTATAAGGTCGCGGTGATTAACTCCCCTCCTAAACATTCTACATTCCTACAACAACAAATTAAAACATTTTATTATAGTAAATTTACAATTACTTTTGTAAATTCACAAAGCGTTAGTAAATGGTATAATAAATTTAATAAAACACGTGTTTATAATTATAATATTTATTATAAAGGTTAATAAAAAGTCACAAGACAGTACTTATGTATGTAAGATACTCATTGCCATCTCTTCTTGTTTAGAAGAACCTTGCGGGAATTCGCCTAACCAAAATAGGAACAAAATTGCCATTAGATACAAAAACAAGCAAGAAAAAGGTATCTAATCAAAACAGCATGGACAAACAATCGAACAAGAGACCTCAATAAAGTATTTAGCAGCTACCATCAATAGTCAGTGCGACCTGAAAAGAGAAATATTTTCAAGAATTGAGCAAGCGAGAAAAATCTTCGTGAGTATGAAACCATTTTTTACAAGACGAGACCTCAGTGCGGAACTCACAACTCGAATGGCCAGATGCTACGTCTTCTCTGTGTTACTCTATGGATGTGAGAGCCGGACACTGGATTCACAGACCGAAAAGAGAATAGAAGCCTTCGAAATGTATGTGTGTAGACGGATGCTGCGAATCTCATGGGTACAAAGGATCACCAACGATGAAGTACTCCAGAGCATATGCAGCAACAAAAAGAGATACTGAACACCATCAAGAAAAGAAAAATGCAATACCTGGGTCATCTAAGAGTGCTGGCTTTGCACTTGAAAAAAAATAGTAAAAACAAATTTTAATAATAAATCAAATCATATAATGTTTTGGATTAAGACCAAAATGCTAATTAGTAGCGATGGGAACTATCGAATGAATTAGACTATCGAATGGTTAATGAATGAACGATTTCAACTATCGAATGGTTTTATTCGAATAAAATCATTCATTCATTTGTATACTAAAGCATATGTGACAACCCCGCCGTGCAACTAAATGGTTATCGTTGAGCCACGACTATCGAATGCTTTTGATAAATGAAATTTAGTATTCGTTGGATTTTTGTGTACGTCAGTGCATTATTAGTTCTTCCAAATTTTTATAACTTCACCTCATAAATGTGCTATTTTGCGTTTATTAAAATATTTAAAATACTAAAATAGTAGTTTTTTTTTAATTGACGATTGTGTGCGTGTGCAAAATTTTTTCCGAAAAATTTGTGTGATTTTCCCAGCCCGATCTTTCAATTATTTTATTTATATGGTATACTTATATGGTCTATTTTTAATGGGAAATTTTGAGAAGTAGCAATTTTTAAGAGAGATGAGATGAACTAGAATTAATTTTAAAAATACATATTTGTATTTTAGATGTTTTAATAATATGAATTAGTTGAACTTAATAATCATATTTAAGTAATGTGGTTAAGTAAATGGTTATCGAATTCAAACTATGGGGTGTGAAAAATAAATTGAAAGTTTTACACGTGCCAATTTAAAAAAAAGTTAACGATGTTTGTATTTTGTTTATGCTAATTCTCTTACATGTAGTTTTTTGCGAAGAAATATTTCATTTATTTTTTAAAGTAAATGCCAAAAGTAAATATTATTTTTAAATAGTAATATAAAGTACCTAATATAAAGAATTTTGATTTCTAATTTTTATTTATATTTTCCTTTCATTACTCTGCATGCTTAGAAAATTAATAAATGTTTATATTTCATGATTTTAAAGTTTGTTGTTAATATAACAAATTAGTTCTGTAATTATTATTATTTAATAAATCAACGTTGCCAAAAAAAAAATTTAAAGACTATATTATTTTTAAATAGGATCTAATATAAATAATTTTGACATCTAATTTGTTGTTTATATTTTGCTACTACGTAAAAAAAAATTTTATATTAAATTATTTTAAATTTTGTTGTTAATAGGTATAACAAATTATTACTGTTATTATTATTTTTATTAAACCAGTCTTTGCTTAAAACATTAAAAATCATTTTCCTACATCCAAAATAACAAGTATTATTGTAGTGTAACAATAGAATATTAATAAAAAAAATGCAAAATATATAGACATACTATCCCTAACTAACTAAAGCCAAACAATAATATTCTTTGCTAATATCAACTAATACCAATATATGGCAACAGCGCCCTTCATAATGTATTTTCTGTGTAAATACTAGCACCTCAATAAAAAAAATAATGTGTCCTTATCTATCCGCAAAAAATCAAAGATGCCGGCTTCTTTCATAGCATTGCCACCGACCGCTCTCGGGTTTCTCGGAAAGAAACCTACGTCGCCGGGCGACAACTAAAATCCAGTTAATATTTTATTATAATCGATAATGACGAATAAATGAATTTCATAAATGAATGAATTTTATAAATGAATGGTTTTTGCTGCCGAATTACTAGAATACAATATTTCAAGGCATATGACGCATCTATTCGATAATTTTTATTCGAATAGTTTTCAACGAATGTTTTTTTACTAGCTATCGAATTATTCGAATGAATTGCAACTATCGAATGTTTCGATAGTATTCATTCGATAGTTCCCACTACTACTAAGTAGTCTAAAGCTACGAGATTTACCCATCCTTGGTTCACTCCAATCTCCGCCGGAATATTTACCTCCTCCGTCTTAATTTATACTCATTTTTTTTTCGAAAATTCCGAGAAGTCTCGGACAGTAAAAACCGGTAGGTGACGAGTTTCGTTCTGTTTAATTAGAACCGAATTATCAAACTGGGGCGAGAGAGCCTAGTAGCTATTAGCATAAACAGTTCTCGAAACAAAGAGCTACAAAGTCGTAAATCGAACGGAGACCGCTATGAAGCCGCGGCTACTAGATTTTTGAGAGGAATTCCTATTAAACAGTTGTAAAACGTTGTGGTTTTATTTTGTAAGTGTTCTAGACTAAAATTTAATTCGGTAAAGTCTTGATTATATTGTTTTATCTATAGCAGGACTAGTTTGATGTAGTTTGTTTCATACAGTATCATAAAGGATATTTTTACAGTAATAAGCCCGGTAATTTTTTTATCGAACTAGACACTTGTATCACCAGAGCCATGAGAACATGCACAATAGCAGCATGAACGTCATTCTAGGCCTAACACCACTGCACATTGTAATCGGTAGATATACCAATGCTTGAATGATTACCACAATGCGATAATGATTAGAGCGGTCATTGACTGGAAACAGTATGGGAAAATTGTCAGCCCAGGAGCTTGGAACCCCCTGAAAAGGAAAATTCCACATTTCCACTGGATGGCATACCAAAGATATACAGGGTGGGTCAAATTCGACGCTTTTAAATGGAAACACCCTTTTCTATAGGAGATAGACGAAAACTAATATCGATGTCTGGAGCTCAATTTTCATCAAATACATGATGGTGAAAACCGCACATCAATATCTGTTACCGTTTCGGAGTTACGGGGTGTTTTTCAAAAATGTGCATTTTTAAAAAATCGCTGTAACTTTAGCTATGGAAAATTTTGTATTTCTATGAAAACATTTTCAAAGCACCTTTACGTAGAATTTAATAGTTTAAGTCTAATTTTTTTAAAATTAATAATTTAAGAGTTATCAACAGAAAATAGATTTTTTATTTGGGACACCTCTATATTTTTAATTAACTGAAAAGAATTTAAAATTACCTTTCCAAAAAATATAGCACAACTTGATATTTTGTTATAATCCCCTTCGAAATACAGAATTTTTAAAAGTTCGCCACTTTTAACTAGTAGGCTTTGGACCCCTTATTGATGAAATGCCCTTAATGGAACCCGAAAAACATATTTTTTCGGAAAGACGACGCACCGCCTCTAAACGTTGAAGTTATCAGCAAATTTTTGCAGCCAATTTCAAGAATAATTGAATAGCTAACCAAGATCCCAGCCGTTGGCCGTCGAGGCCGCCTGACTTAGTGCCCGTGGATCTAATCCTATGTATATATTTGCGGAAGATAAAGGTTCCTTATTCTTCCGTATAATCTAGACAAGAATTAGAAATACTTAGCAGTTATGAGAGGGTATCTTTCACCCCCACTGAGTTAATGAATTCCGCGAGAAATGTTCAAAAACTGCCCCGTCTGTCCATAACAGAAGACGGTTGATATGTTCAACACCTGTAGCAAAATCTCATGTCTTGGTTTGCTATTTATTTTTATCGTTATTAAATATAGTTTAATTGTGTTGATGTTGGTTAAATATACTTTAAATTCTAATAAATCTAATAAATGAAATTCTGCATCTCTCATAGCAAATATTATTTTCGTTTTAATTGATGCTCACAGCTAGAATTTTTTTTGCATTACAGCCGGTGCCGTTCAAAGCCTACTTATTTAAAGCGGGCGAATTTTTATATACTCTATATCTCGAAGAGGAATCGAGCAAAATATCAAGTGTGTTATATTTTTGGAAAAGTAATTTTAAATTCTTTTCAATAAATTAAAAATATACAGGGTGTCCCATATAAAAAATCAAATTTTCTCTTGATAAATCTTAAATTATTAATTTTAAAAAATTATACTTTAAACATTAAATTCTACGTAAAAAGGTGCTTTGGAAATGTTTTCATAAAAATACAAAATTTTCCATAGCAAAAAAGTTACAGCGATTTGTTCAAAACGCGCATTTTTGAAAAACTCCGAAACGGTACCAGATATCGATATGCGTTTTTCACCATCATGTTTTTGATGAAAATTGAGCTCCAGATATTAGTTTTTGTCTATCTCCTATAGAAAAGGGTTTTTCCATTTAAAAGCGTCGAATTTGACCCACCCTGTACAACTTTAGGAAACACCTGACCGTAGTATTGAGCAATAAAAAGGAAAAAATGTATATATAGGAATTTTAAAACATTTTCCGATGCACGTCATCAATCACATCGACATTGACACTAAAGCCTATAAACCTGAGTAAATGAAATTTTAACAAAAATGTTTAAATTTGTTTACTTATTTAAGATACCAAGCAGCTCTTCATTATACTTTATAGAGCAAATAATTGTAACAGATATTTTATTTAGATTGAGCTGCAAAAATTAGTTTAAACCGATTTTTATTATCGCCTTGTTGGTCAAATTGCGCCATGTTCAGCAATGTTGTCGTGTATTATTTGACAATTATCCTAGTGTCAGTCATTATTTTGTATAATATCGTGTTCTTGAATTTTTGGGAGTAATTCTTTGTTTTTTTGCCGTTTTTCATAGTTTTTTTCTTAAATTGTACTTCTAAGCACAAACAGTTCTTTTAAGAACTAAATTTTCGAGATTTTTACTGTTTTTTTTGAAATTGTGGATTGAAAATATGCCGAAGCCTTCAAACAGTCGAAGCAAAGCGCTTTTAGCTTCCCTGATAAAATATTTTGAACGCGAACGTGACAATAAAGGTCCTTTATTATCCTTGAATGCAGTCAGAGAAGTAAGATTGATTGGTAAGCACATTATACCACTTTCAAGATATTTCTACTTATTTCAATTTGTAGCAAGTAGCTGCTGACATAAAAAAAATTATATACTAAATATATTGTTTGTCACTTTTAAATTAAGATTCATCTCATAAATCCATCACAATCTGGCTGCGCTGTCGCCATCGCTTGTCATATGACTCAAAATTGATGACGTGCATCGGAAAACGTTTTAAAATTTCTTATAGCCAAAACAGGAATATTACTATTGTTAGTTCGCTTTTGCTTGTTGGACTGTTCAGTATTATCTTTTCTTAAGTGCATAAAGTGTTAGAATGGTTTATTCTCTTCACGAAAGAACTCACCTTATTTTCATTTATGGGCAGGTTGGAAAGTGCGCACGAAGGACGGAATTGGTTTTCATTGAAAGAAATCAAAATCGTGAAGTAAATTGAAAAAAATTAAATTGAAAACTTTGCCACCAAATCCAGCACATATCTGTGACTGGATCTGGTGGCAAAGTTCTCCGAAACTGGTTCGGTGAGTAATAAGAAAAAGAAATAACCTACGAGTAATGAATAAAGGAGCTCGAATTGAGGTTTTGGGATTATTGCACTGCAGAGCCCACCAGCTCCTAGCGGACAGTAGCACAACAGACAGGAATATCACACGAGACTGTAAGAAAAACACTGAAAAAGCATGAATTCCATCCATGCAAAATGCAGATACTTCAAGAACTCTATGACGATGATATTTTGATAGAAGAATAGAGTTTTGTGAAATCATGAGTCGTCAACCAAACCAAACCAAACGCCAACAATGGCAACAATACGGTTCGTTCAATTGAATAGTAAGACATCCAATGCATTGAGAAGTTATAGTCAGTGGCGGACTAAGCCTGTCGGGGGCCCGGGCGGCGAAGCTAAATGTGGCCCCCGGTCTGTTTAGATAATGATGTACTTCTAATGCACATTTTGTAATAATTGAATGACGTATGTTTAATGCTTGACAAAATTCAAGTATTTATACAGGTTGCTCCAAGATGAGCCTGCGTTAAAAGTTTCTAGAGAATTACAATATCTAGATACGAGATTTTGTGCATATCATTGTTTCACAATGAGATCTATCGATTAAAAATATTTTCAATATGGCGGAACTTTCGGAAGTACCGGAAGTTGACAGAAACTTTCTTATTTTAAATGGGTGACCCCATTTTTTATTACATACTTAAATTCTGTGTAAAATTTTATGAATTTTGATATTAAACACTCTGATCCCTAACGTTAACCGTTTTTGAGAAAAAAAAAAAATTCTAATTTTGGAGGAAAAACTGTCAAAAATATGTATATAGCCGAAACGTCCAAAATTAGTGATTGCCACACACTGTACTGCATAAAGAAGACATGTGGCTATCTGTGTCAAAACATAATTTTTCGAATGTCATATAATGGTCGGCCGCAGTTGTCATGGAATTGAGCGAAATTATAATAAATCATTTTTTTTCAAATGAAAATCCACTTTTTTTATTTCACTGGTGAAAAGGCTTTTGTTACTTTCGTTTTTAAAATTTGTTACTTTTTGACTATATGTACATACATGTTCCTGTATCTAAAATAAATCGTTTTTAAGTTATTTAAGATTTAGCTTTAAAGCGTATATTTTTCTTGATTTTAACCAGTAGCCTATGGCGATAGTATATTATCGATGGTCATTTCCCAAGCTTTGCGCTGTTTTTTTTCGATCGTACGGTATATTATTATTAAAATATCAACTATTAGATATCACTCAAGAACTAGAAAATAACGAGATATATTTATATAAATATACACTTATTAAACTTTTAAGCAGCAGTAGTTATAATATAGAAATTCAAATAATTAATTTTCTGACAGATGGAAATAAATTGTCTGACTGTTTGACACTTAATGTCAAAGGAAGCTAGATAAAATCAAGAAAAATATACGTTTTCAAACTAAATCTTAAATAACTTTAAACACGATTATTTTAGGTATAGAATATGTCTAGTTAAAACGTAACGAATTGGAAAAAACTTTTTCACTAGAGAAATAAATAAAATGGGTTTCCATTTGAAACAAAAATATTTATGGTAAATTTTTAATCGCTCAATTCCATGACAGCTACGGCCATTATTATATGACATTTGAACAATTTAATTTTTGAAATAGATAGCCACATGTCTTTCCTTTATGTCACAGGGGCTGTGATAATCACTAAATTTGACTTATAGGCTGTACAAATTTTTTTGACAAGTAGTTTTTTTCGTCCAAAAATTTTAAATATTTTTTTCTTAAAAATGCTTCCAGGGAAATAATACTGCGACAAAATATAACTTTGTAAGTCCTCCAAGATCCGAGGGCCCTTCGCTATCTCAGGCCCGTGGCCCCCTTTATACTAAAGACTTCATTGCTCATCATCAGTAATGAGGCTAGAATACAAGTTATGCTGTGCATTGGTTGTAATTTAAAATGTTTATTCAGTAAAAATAAATAATGAAACCATTGAAAAATAACTTAAAAACTAAAATAAATAAATTCAGTCTCAAAATATATAAAAAATAATAATTATTCGATACTTTAAACAAAGAAAATTACCTCTTGATTTAATTTCCTAAATAGAAAATGCCATTGACAATTACTGGAGCCTGATAATTGATAATTAAGTAAATATCTGCTTCCATTTATACTGTTTACAGTTGGCGTATACGTATGGTTTGCATACTCCACCTTCAAACTGCTTTATAACTACTGAATAAAAAATTACTTATTAAGTTTCGGAGGCCCCCTAAAAGACGACGCCCGGGGCGGACCGCCCCTTCCGCCCCCCCCCCTTAGTCCACCACTGGTTATAGTGGAACCAAACAGCACAAATAAAATTGTCCGATACCATGTCCAATCCCATACAAGTTAGAATGGGGGGGTGCGACAGGATTGCGTGCTTTCTCCACTCCTATTTAATTTATACTCAGAAGCTATTTTCCAAGAGGCTTTGGAGGACGTGAAAATGGGAGTCAAAGTTAATGGAGTGTGGATTAATAATATCCGCTATGCCGACAATAGGGTCTTAATTACAGACAATATACACGACCTACAACAACTGGTCAACAAGGTAGGAGAACAGAGCAAAGCAATGGGTTTAAACATCAACATCAAGAAAACGAAATATATGATAATATCCAGAAACCCAGATGTGTTTATAAACTCCATCTTAACATTTAACTTAAGGCCCATAGAAAGAGTAGATAAATTTAAGTACTTAGTCATCTGGCTCTCCGAAGATTGGACATCAGACAAGGAAATTAAATGTCGCATCGAACAAGCTCGGAAGGCATTCTTGAGGTTTCAAAAGTACTTGTCTGTTCTGATTTTGACCTTAGCCTTAGATTAAGATTCGTAAAGTGTTATGTGTGGTCGGTGCTCCTTTATGGTATGGAAGGTTGGACATTGAAAGCAGCTACCATCAACAAATTGGAGGCTTTTGAGATGTGGCTATTCGCAGAATCCTGAAGATACCTTGGACGGCTAGATTGACGAATTAAAAAGTTCTCGTAACAATGTCACAAATGTAGAATAACATAATATATAAAAAGAGAAAAGTATTGACCAAAAAAAAGCAGTGCTATTTAACTCAGATGTTGCATTCAAATGAAAAATTCATACATAGCCCAAAGTCCCCAGCTCCAGTCCCCGTTCATTGACCAACTCACTATAAAAACGGGATATTAAAGTGAAATAAATCGCGAAGGGACAAAAACCAGCGCCATCTATATACATGCGGCCGTACGAATGTATGCCGCCGCACCGTCTTGGCCCTAAATTCCTCGAAAACGGTCCCCGGGAAAAAATATGTCGCCGCATTCTCGCCGCTTGTACCTCGTGCACGGGGTGATGAATATTTCAGCGAATTTCAACTATTTTAATTTAAGTCGCTCGCGATGCCCGTCGCCCTGGTCGCTGTCGGTCTTGTGCGGATTCCAGTGGCGCATCCGGGGCGTAAAAAATCGGCCCACCTACTATAACTCTCGATATAGATCAGTGGCGGACACTTGGAAAAAATTTAGAAAACGCTAAGCGCTCTTAAACGCTCAGCGTACGCTTAGCGCGCACTTAACTACCGATCTGGGTATTCTCTAGTGATGGGCAAAACTGTTATTTTTAGATAACTGTTATAGTTATTTATAAAAAACAGCTTAAAAATAACAGGTTTCTTTATTTTACTGCTAAATATCTGAAAGTATGAGGCGGTCACCGCCAGGCGTATTAACGCAGTTGAAAGTTGCAACGATGACGTGCTCATTGGTAGTATTTCCAGGGTGTCAAAACATTTCTAAATATCGATTGTTATCTAAAATACCTCTAAAAAACGGTGGTTGTTTACAAATAAGTGCTGTTTACAAATTGCGATATAAAAAGCCAAAATTCCGCCACTCGTCTATACCTACATATTGCGATCTACCTACGCCCTGCCCCTCGATCCGCGTAGATCCTGGAATTGAGTAGCAGTGTACAGGGTGCATCTTACTCGACGGGCGAGAAGCTCTAGTTGATTTTACCATTTGCGGTCAAAAAATAACAATATAAGAAAATGTGTAGTATATTCTTCATAAGTAAACCAACTACACACTAGAGTTCGAATTTATTTTACACTTAAACTAGCGTGTACCCGCGACTTCGTTCGTGTCGAATTAATAATTTCTAATGGTGATGATAAAGCAAAACAAGAATTTCCATTAACATACAGACTGGATAAAATTTTCTCACATGTGCCAAAAATAAGCTTTAAACATCGAGCAGTTTAAGCAGAATCGTGGTTAATCAATTACTCAACTTTTTGGAACACCCTGTATGATTTTTGAAAAAATGTCAAAATATAAAAAAACAAAATAAATTATGCGTGTCCAGGCGTTTCCCGAAAAGACTAACTGTTTTTAAATAACAAATATTGTAATATTTGAGGGGTGTTTTCACCCTGTTGGAATTTGAGATTTGAGAAACCCCTCCTTATCGAACCTGAACCCCACAGTCAATCCGTTTGCCAAAAATCAGCTTTAAACGTCAATCAGTTTAAGCAGAATAGTGATTACTCAATGGTCATATTTTATGAAACACCCTGTATATATTTTTTAAAAATCTGAATATATGTAAAACAACATAATAAAATATACGTGTTTTAAAAGTTTTTCCGAAAAACTCACCGGTTTTTAAATAAAATATATTCTAATATTAGAGGGTAGTTTCACCCCCCTTAGAATTCGAGTTTCGAAAAATCCCTTCTTATCGAACCTCTACACCCTAAAGTCAATCCGTTTACCAAAAATCAGCTTTTTACGTCAAGGGCTTTAAGCAGGATCGTGATTAATCAATGACCAGATTTTTCAAAACACCCTGTATACATTTTTAAAAAATTTAAAATATTATTCTGAAAATCTTTCAGAATAAATAAATACCTAAATATTGAAACTTAATAAGTAAGTACTGAAACATACAGCGCCATAATATCTCGAACTCCGCCCGTTATGCTCGTAACAGGTTGAAAAACAATGTACTATCTAAAATAACTGATGCGTTATTCTCCAAACTGTTTCGAACCTCCATCGACAATCGACCGATGCAGCAGCGTTCCTTTCCCACTCCGATTATCTCGACCACCGCCCTGTTATGCTCTCGTAACAGGTTGAAAACAACGTATCTAAAATGACTGCTTCTCCAACCCGTTGCGAGCTCCATCGACAATCGACCGATGCAGCAGCTTTCCTTTCCCACCTGTTATCTCGACCGCCAGGCGTTATGCCCGCAACTGTTTCAAAACCTGCTTCTTTTATATCCTATTATTTTTAAGCGGTATCGACCGAAGCAGCTACGTTCGCCGTAGCGCATTCCCCACTCCGTTGTCCGTTGTCTCGCCGCCTGTATGGATGGTTGACGAAATAACATGTTTTCCATCCATACTAGTTGTTTTTTGGAATTGCTTCGAGTAGCATAGAATTTCGTGACGGTGCAGAGCGCCGACTACGTTTTTCGTTTTACGAGCGGCCGATCTCTACGTGTCGTTATTTTATATCTGTTATTTTTTAGAAGTAGTAACGGTTGCGTTATGTTATTTATAAATAATTGTTATAAAATAACAGATAGTTAAATAACAACCCATCACTAGTATTCTCATTTGACGCGCTTAGCGTCGTTACTCTTTACCCATTGCCTTAAGCGATTCAAAATCGCTATATTCTTCTATAAATTCCTCAATAAGTAATTGATAATTTACGACTTGGCAGCTATAAATATTGTTCAAAACATCGAAAATGCCTGGTGTGGTCTTCAACATTTCCCTCGTATAATGTAACAGTCAAATTTCCTCGCTACGACCTCCGAATGCTAGCTTATGAATTATCGCAAAAAACTATTATTTTTGCATCATGTTTACTACAATTTTATTGTTAAATATTATTTTATTTAAATTTTACAATTATGCAACCCGATATACACCGCGCTGCAGCTGCACATTATTGTCACTGATGCCGACCAGCAGGAGGCTTTTTGTCCATCTCTCTATATCTTTGGTCATCACTTGTCACTTGTCACTGTCAGATCAAATCAGATGTTTTTAGATTTATTTATCCTTTGTTTCGGTTATTGAAATTTTATAATTATCAGATCAAATTTCGTAGTTAAATTGGTTATTTTTGATGTGGATCGCAGTGTGCAATTCGTTCTTTTAATTGTGGAATTTCTGAGTTTAGTTCGTTCATTGATGTGGATATGGAATATGGCTGAGGAGAAAACATCATTTTTATTTATGCCTTTTTGTGAGTTGGACTAGTCAAGATATATAGTTCTCTATCTATATCCTGAGGGAGATTTCCTGTAGAAATCTGATTTGTGAAGGAAATCGAATCCTTGCATCACTTCTTGTGTATCCACTGTCAGAATATCGTCGTGAAGAACTGGCTGCCGTTTCGTTAAGCATTCCCTGTTGGTGAATAGCAGGTCTTCGTAATGAAGGATTAAGGCTTCCGAAACACATTTGGTCAGAGACGTGGTTGGATTTTGTTGAGTTTACATGGACCACCGACCAATTTCCGTAAGGGATTAAATAGCCAAATTTTTCCGACCGATATCCCGATTCCACGTGCCCAAAAAGTCCCCGAATAGTTCCAAGGTATGCTATAATTCTTCTGCCTATTCTAAGTCAATGCTCAACTGATTTTTATTCGTATTGTTGACTGGTTTTCAGACTTTTCACGCCCACGTGGTGTAGAAAGATTAGTTGAGTGTTATCTTTCTTAAGTCTTATTTGGTTGTTCGTAATTGTAGAGCAAGAAGACCTGATCCAAATCTGTACAGCATTAGAACAAGTCCAGAATTCCATCCGTTCCTGTTGCCGGTGTGTAGAGTTACCCGTTGGACATCATAAACCCTCGTTGAGGTAAAGTTCTTCTTGATTAGTCCTTCTTTATTACCTTTATTAACTCCTACACGTTGTGCTAGTCCTTGTTCTATAATTGAGGCTCTTTTCTAAGACAACCAATGTTATTTAGGGTTTTTATGTTCACCTTTTGAAGTCCTACACCTGCCTGTACATTTGCTGAAGGGCTCCAGTGACAGTACCCCGAGCTGCTGTACACCGCCGTAGCAACCCTGTAGCTATACGCCGTAGCTCAGCCGGAGGAAGTTTTGAATATCACATCGAGTAGAGTAAGACTGTACAATTTTAGTTTAGATTTAGTTTGATATTTGTAATCCACCCAGGATATT